>NC_089742.1:18547077-18587077 GCF_040412425.1 Macrobrachium rosenbergii
ATATATATATATATATATATATATATATATATATATATATATATATATATATATATATATATATATATATATATATATATATATATATATATATATATATATATTGATACAATTTACAGGTGAAATGTCGATGGATCTCTGAAATATTTTTCCTTTGTTGGTATCCTAAAACAATGAAAATATGAAAAGAACATATATTTTCAAGCTCTGTCACTATTTAATGTGTTTTTGCTCACTGTATTCCTATATGTTTTTCTTTAATGTTCTTATTTTTCTTATCCTCCAAGGTTGGCAATTTCGTTAATCAAACTTCCGGAATATTGACTTACAGTACCTATAATGCTTTCTACCCTTGACTTTTTACCCTTGACTTGATAAAACTGACTACATCAATAATAAGTATTTTTATGGCAAGGGAAGTAAGGTAATATGAATAATCGAATGCAGTTAACGAAATCAATCCAGCATTTTAATTATATATTTAAATATCAATTTTACATATCACAAAAGTGATGATGGTTATTTCCAAGAAGAGAACACTTTTACAATATAGGCTTGAGATTGGGAATAACAATAGGAAGCTGAAAATGTACTTTAAGTTTTTAATATCTTCAGACTTCTTCTGTGTTCGTACTATATGTCCCATGCAAAAGCTGTGTCGATGAAATATATTTCTGTGTAATACAGAAGCTCTTTTTATTCGGGAAAGAGAGGAAAATTATTAATATTGCTCCGTGGAAATGCATAATGATTCAGTAACAAGTACTTTGTTCGTTACCTGTGTAGTACCGTTTTGTGTAGATTATTTAGGAGTTTCATTATTCTTCATATCTATATCTTTCCCATCATCAAGTTCAGGAATTAGAACGTCCTAGTTTGAATTTGGTATTTTACGACTGCTAAGACATAACATCAAAAATATTAAAAACAAGAGGGGGGCGGCCAGGAGCAGGGGGTTTGGATTTGTTTTGAAGTGTGAGAATATAAATTTTCCCGTTGACTAATAAACAATAATACAAAACAATGACGTCATGTTATATGCCATCATTCTTTACAGTAACAGATAGCCTTCAAGTACAAATCTCAAAGTATGATTCAAACGAAAAGATATAAATGGTTCCTCTTTAATCATCTGATATACCTGGATGGAGACTTGCCCTCTATTCATGGATAATGAAATATCCTCACGTGATCCACCAATTTGTCTAGAAGGAGAGTGGCTATGGATTTCCATTAAATTTAATTTCTCCCTACCGGCTATATCGGACTTTTCCTGGGGTTATATGTCTGACTGAAACACCGAAGTTTGTTTCTTTGTATTTTATGTAAGGTGTTATACACAGGCGCGTTCTACTTACGAAACAGCAGTCAAAATATTCTATCTTTCACAATAATTTTAAACTGTCTACGTGTCTACTGTACGTGCATGCAAAAAATACACTCATAACATTATAGACTCCAAACCGTGCAACACAAACAACTTCTGCGAAATTCCGCCACACGTGCCTTTCCTGTGCGTTGCCGTCCACAAATCTCCACTCATCTCCTGCTTGCCTTCTCATAAAAAAAAACGTATATCTTAGTTTAACCAGACCACTGAGCTGATTAACAGCTCTCCTAGGGCTGGCCAGAAGGATTAGATTCATTTTACGTGGCTAAGAACCAATTGGTTACCTAGCAACGGGTCCTACAGCTTATTGTGGAATCCGAACCACATTATAGCGAAAATGAATTTCTATCACCAGAAACAAATTCTTCTTGTTCTTCACTGGCCGGTCGGAGATTCGAACTCGCGACCAACAAAGCGGTAGCCGAGAACGGAACCCGTTCACCCAGCGAGGAAATGTGCCTTCTCATAAGTCTCACCCAAGTGAATCTGGGTCTTCCAACTCTTCTGATGCCCCAAGGAGCCAAATGGCACAAGAATATTGAGACATTTTGACCATCCTAAGTTTATACTGCACCAAAGCCAATCAGATCTAAGGAGAATGTGTGGTGATAGGCATACCGGAGTATACCAGGGATGAGAAAGAGAATCGATGATCAAAAAAATTTTTTTTTTTTTTTTTTATTTTGGTCCAAATATTGCTTACCCTCAGTCTATCATATGGCACCCATTGGTGCCACGGCACATCGATTGGGAACCGCTGATCTAGGGGGAGGATAAAATAAGATAAGACACTTTTTCTTATGTGTAAGTAAATAGTACCATAAGAATACACTTAAAAACCTTAGGCCTGGAGAGGAACTGTCGGTGAATTAAAAGGGAATTTTAAGGGTATTTTTTTTATCCTCATCTTTAAAGAGCGTGATTGTTCTTCACAGTTTTCACTATCTGGGGTCGCATACATTTCTATCAGAAACTGTTTAGATCATGGTTGTAGGTCTCGTTACTAGGTAACCAACTGGTTCTTAGCCACGTAAAATAGATCTAATCCTTCGGGCCAGCCCTGGGAGAGCTGTTAATCAGCTCAATGGTCTGGTTAAAATAAGATAACTTAACTTAAGAGAATACTTATGGTGAGAGAGAGAGAGAGAGAGAGAGAGAGAGAGAGAGAGAGAGAGAGAGAGAGAGAGAGAGAGAGAGATTTCCATCAAAGAATATTTTCACTCTGAGCCAAAAAGGAATTTAAACATAAAATATTGTCCAGTTTTAATTTTTCTTCAACTTTAATTTTTTTATTTTATTTTGGTCAATTTGCAAAGTTAGAGGATAGAGAATCGAAGAGCAGTCTTTCATAGGATGGGAAATTGTAACACTTTACTAAATGTAAAGAAAACAGAGATTAAGCCATATTTTAGAACAGATTCCAATTAATCTCGTTCTATTGCGCTCCACTCCGGACACTTCGTAGCTACTAAATGCACCATATTTATCTTGTACCGCCAACTTTTGAATTTAAAGTCACTCAGCACACCCAGCCTTTCTCGCTCTTGAAACCCAACCAGGTGGGCATAAATTCAAACATATTACATACTCATAATATGACTATTTTTTATTATTTTTTTATGGATGACATGCATCTTTCATCTTAGGCATGAATTTGTCTCTGTGAGTGTGATGATTTGTCTCTGGAAAAATAAGGATAAAATTTGCATTGCCATACTGCACTCAACTACAATACATAAAGACTAAGAACAGCGGCTGTTTGTGGAAAGGAACGTTCGGGAATATTTATATCTGAAAACCACATCCAGGCAATAAAAGAGACAGCTCCCAGATACGTAGAAAAGTGACGCAGACAACAAATTCAGTTAGGATAGAATGGAATTTCCGATTTCATTTTCTAAAAACAGATTGATGCATGTTCGGGAATTCGTGTCTTTTGCTGAGGCGTGGGAACTGTACACGCCGACCCAGCACAAACGATAGCTATGCATAAAACGTCACTCAAAAGCTCAGGCTTAATACAAAAGGCGAAATCCATCTCTCGGCGGCTCAAGATAAAATATTTCTATACGCAATCCTTCAATTTCGGTTTCCATTTTTATTCATTCGACTAAACTGCGGGATATCAATACTAAGATTTACAGAACTGCATGACCACTTTTTTCTTTTTTTTAGATGTAATTGTATACATGCGTTTCATTATCTGTATTAACTCAGCAGTCTCCACTCAAACTTCAAAGACAGTTAACCCATATTTTGACGTACATGATTGTGTATGTTGAAGGATATTTTGAAATGATATGGAAAAGGAAACTTACTGACTTTCGTTTCCCTATAATTGTATCTTGAGAGAAGTGACATAATCGAAATGTAATATTGCTCTCTCTCTCTCTCTCTCTACGAAGACCATCTCTTAATGTTTTATACCAGAATAATCCATGTATTATTTAGAGATAAATGGTGATTACTACATCTAAATTTATATTCGAGTGAAACATAAGCTCCTAATCCTTGGAGAATGAAGAATGTAATTTGTGTTTCTGGAATATGAGAAACACAATCGAAAGAGGCAGGTGAAGTATTACCCAAGTCAACACGACACGTGTGTCGCGTTAGGACGTACTCGTAGCTTAAGGTTATTACTGTTTGTATCAAGGAATTAACTCCATCATCTTCAAGGACTAATAATCTGCCAACGACCATCTTTGGTTCGAGTATAGAGAAGATCAGGAAGAAATCTGAGCTGACTATGGAATCCAAGGCGAGAATACCTGAAGGGTTATTAATCCAACTTTCCTTTATAAATTTAGTCTAGAATTTGACTGTGGATAAAAAATAAGTTGCATCTGTTATTGTGAGATTTTTGTGCAGTACATACGTTAAAAGAAGAATGCATTGATAAGGGGAGAAATTTGTAGATACAAAGAAGTGGTATTTCGAGATGATTCTGCAATGTGGAGAGAATGGACGATGATAGGTTGTTAAAGAGTGTATAATTCAGAAGTGTTGGTGGTAAGGGGGAGACAAAGTCTTCGTCTGGGAAATCCAAGAATTTGTGTAATATAGAAGTGAATGACGGTATGAGTGTGTAGTGTGTTTGATGTGCTGCTGATGAACCTTCTGTGTATATGCATGAAGCGGCTAATGTTGTATTGCTTTTTATCTGGTGTCACAAGCCGCTCACCGTTGTTTTACAGACTACCTCATTATTAATTGCTGGTTTCAGAATTACCGTTTTTATGTGAACATCTTTGGGGAAAACGTCTTTTATTATTCATTAGGTTTTCTGTTTCACAAACCGCACAATTCTTTCTGGAGAGAAGCAACGCCATTTCCTAATCTCCCCAAAAAGTTTTTTTTCTCTCAGCCGGGGATGTTTTCATCGAACTGTAAAATTTAAGAGTCAAATGTCCCCATTCGTCTTTGAGCAATCTGCATTTTCCCTGCTTTATTTGTAGCTTAGCTTTTTGAGAGGCTCAGCTCTGATCTTAGGTTTATTTTATCTTGTAGAAGAGATTGTGCTTGGAATCATACATAAGCATAATTAGATTTATTTTCATACAAATTCAGAAAATGAATGACTTTCGATAATAGAAATACAAATAATAGTTCTATACTGTTGCCTTCATCAAATTGTAGGCTCTATAGCCGTTGCCAGGGTGTCCACACTATTCCATTTTACATGTTTTATTGTCAGAGGAAAGTTAAAACGTTATTTTTTCTTTGACTAAGTTTTATCGGATATTTTATTCAGTACCTTTGTCAGTCAAATTCAAAGCGTTTTAATATTTTAATATTATCCAATTTTCACAATATATGCAATGCAATTAGACACGCACAAGTTACGAATGAGTTATGACACATGAATTTTCATTTTTCAATAGATTTTAGTTTTGCTACCCATTTACATAACTTTTATGTATGTGTATATATATATATATATATATATATATATATATATATATATATATATATATATATATATATATATATATATATATATATATATATACATATATTACATTTAGAAAAGAGAAATTCTCGGTTAAACTCATTTGTCAAAAATTCTAAGTTTGCGTTATTTAACAATTTCGTAGTTTTTTTTAGTTGAGTTAGTAGCCTCCAACCGTCACTACAATTAAGTGAAGTGTTTTGCATTGTTGTAAGTTTCAGAATACATAGTATAATGTAAATTTGATACAGTCAAGAGGGACATTTAGTGAGAACTACAAAGAAAGTATCTGTAATCAGGAAAAGATTGGAAATTCAAAGATGTATATTTCAAATCTAATAAAATATGAATATGATAAATGTGTTGCCAGTCATTTTGATATAACTATCCTCGAAAATATTCCAGTATATATTACCTTCTATGAAGAAGTCATAATATCAGAAACATAGTTTATCAGTCAAGAACATGTCCTAAACGCAATTTCTTTGAAAAAAAGATAATTCTTATATTTAAAATCAAATGCTTACATAATGCATCAGAGTAACAAAATAAAATTTAAAAAGTCAACTACTAGTGAGAGAGAGAGAGAGAGAGAGAGAGAGAGAGAGGATGAAGACTGAAACGTAAGTACTTGAAAGAGAGACAGAAACAGAGTCAGAAACACCTATTCAAGAAGAATGACGAAGGCCTCATTTTCACGCTCTAATTGTTTGGTTAGTCAAATAGTCCCGGCCTCCCGTACCCTTCACACCAACGAAAACAAAGTAAGGGAGGAATCGATGTTTTAGGCCTGACTTGATGGTGCTACATCTACTGAAGTGGGATTTACAACGAGAGTTCTTGACCTTTTAACCTCCGGGGAATTATCTAACGAGGCAGAACGAAATTTCTAGTCGTCGATCTATGAAGTGTTGAAAAGTGTTTGCTTAGAATGAGTGTTAATACATTTGAAATTCCAGATCGATGCTAAAGGCAGGTTGTATAATAACGTATAGGGTGAAAAACTGTTTAATCCGTCCAATATGATCCACTTTCAGTTATTATGATCTAAGTTTAGAGATATCTATCTTTCCAGCAGTAAGGTTTATATTAGAAAGAAATATCACACATACGCTTTACAGTGGCTAGCTTGTTGAAACATAAAGAGTGATATTGCATGCCATTGCGCTATGCCCTTTCATATGTCTATGTTTAGAGATTGATTGACATAATCTGGCAGCATTCATGAAAGCTGAGGTCACGATGATATTTCTCGAGTCAAAGTCGCCTAAATGCCTTTTATTTCAAGCAAAGATAATCTTTAGTTTCACGAAAATGTTGAGACTCTCCAGATCTCTGTCATACAGGTTCGTCCTAACGACTTCGCATTGTGCCAAGTCCAGAGACCAAAACCATAAACGGGAAGAGGATAATTCCTAACACGACGACGGCGAACAAGATACGAATTGAATTATCCTGACAGCAACAGGGAACCCACAGTCGGCAATACTCTAGGGACTGATGGGGTCGCAGTGATATCACTGTAAGACATAGCGTCTTGTTTTCTCGCGTTACATGTTAGCAAGCGATCTTTCATGCACCAGTAGGTCTTTCTTGATTAAGCTGAGACAGACCAAGCACTGCGTCTCTTATAGGCTTCATTAGCTAGTCACCCGTGGAATGCATGTGTTCTCTTTATAGCTCTACTTGCTGAAAATAAGATACCCTTGATAATAATGACGTTTTAAGATATATGTATATGTATATATATAATCATGAAGCTACAAATGTCGCTTAATATCGAAATTCACGCTACCTCGGTATATCTCCGTTGGAGAATTGTCGCCGAAGGGGAATTTATATAAGTGATAAATGAATTGGAATCGTGGGGACACGAACCCGCGACGAAAGCCTATTCAGCGACTCCAGTTGACGTAAACCATTGAGCCATCAAGAGAGGTATAGTCTTTTGCCGAGATGTCGTACTGCTTTTACCCGTCGTGAGCGGGAAAGTGTACTAGCCTCGACAATGACCCACCTCCCGCCATGACAGTTCATTGGTACGTTTGGAACACGCAGCTCTTGTTATGAAATTTTATCATACCGTGATTTTTATACAATATGAAGCTACAAATGTCGCTTAATATCGAAATTCACGCTACCTCGGTATATCTCCGTTGGAGAATTGTCGCCGAAGGGAATTTATATAAGTGATAAATGAATTGGAATCGTGGGACACGAACCCGCGACAGCCTATTCAGCGACTCCAGTTGGCGTAAACCATTGAGCCATCAAGAGGTATAAGTCTTTTGCCGAGATGTCGTACTGCTTTTACCCGTCGTGAGCGGGGAAAGTGTACTAGCCTCGACAATGACCCACCTCCGCCATGACAGTTCATTGGTACGTTTGGAACACGCAGCTCTTGTTATGAAATTTTTATCACCGTGATTTTTATACAATCATGAAGCTACAAATGTCGCAATATCGAAATTCACGCTACCTCGGTATATCTCCGTTGGAGAATTGTCGCCGAAGGGGAATTTATATAAGTGATAAATGAATTGGAATCGTGGGGACACGAACCCGCGACGAAAGCCTATTCAGCGACTCAGTTGACGTAAACCATTGAGCCATCAAGAGAGGTATAAGTCTTTTGCCGAGATGTCGTACTGCTTTTTACCCGTCGTTAAAGGGAAAGTGTACTAACCTCGACAATGACCCACCTCCGCCATGACAGTTCATTGGTACGTTTGGAACACGCAGCTCTTGTTATGAAATTTTTATCACACCGTGATTTTTATACAATCATGAAGCTACAAATGTCGCAATATCGAAATTCACGCTACCTCGGTATATCTCCGTTGGAGAATTGTCGCGAAGGGAATTTATATAAGTGATAAATGAATTGGAATCGTGGGGACACGAACCGCGACGAAAGCCTATTCAGCGACTCCAGTTGACGTAAACCATTGAGCCATCAAGAGAGGTATAAGTCTTTTGCCGAGATGTACTGCTTTTACCCGTCGTGAGCGGGAAAGTGTACTAGCTCGTCGCGGGTTCGTGTCCCACGATTCCAATTCATTTATCACTTATATAAATTCCCTTCGGCGACAATTCTCCAACGGAGATATACTGAGGTAGCGTGAATTTCGATATTAAGCGACATTTGTAGCTTCATGATTGTATAAAATCACGGTGTGATAAAAATTTCATAACAAGAGCTGCGTGTTCCAAACGTACCAATGAAATGGCGGAGGTGGGTCATTGTCGTTTAGTACACTTTCCTGCACACGACGGGTAAAAGCAGTACGACATCTCGGCAAAAGACTTATACCTCTCTTGATGGCTTAATGGTTTATCAACTGGAGTCGCTGAATAGGCTTTCGTCGCGGGTTCGTGTCCCCACGATTCCAATTCATTTATCACTTATATAAATTCCGAAATTTCAACGAGATATACCGAGTAGCGTGAATTTCGATATTAAGCGACATTTGTAGCTTCATGATTGTATAAAAATCACGGGTGTGATAAAAAATTTGCAATAAACGTACCAATGAACTGTCATCAGGTGGGTAGAGGCTAGTACACTTTCCCCGCCACGACGGGTAAAAGAGTACGACATTCGGCAAAAGACTTATACCCTCTCATGGCTCAATGGTTTACGCCAACTGGAGTCGCTGAATAGGCTTTTCGGGTTCCGATATTCATTTATCATATAAATATATATACGGAGATATATATAGCGTGAATATATTAAGCGACATATTCATGATTGTATAATATATATATATATATATACATATATATGAGTCACACATATATATATATATATATATATATATATATATATATATATATATATATATATATATATATAATCCCAATATATATATATATATATATATATATATATATATATATATATATATATATATATACATATTTGTGTGTTTGTTTGGGTCATGTGTGTGTATGTCTATGTTTGCAATGTGCCGCTAATTGTGAGTCTCGCCACTATTTGAACTGAATGCCACCAGAAAATACCAGATATTGCTGTTACTTAGAAACCAGATCACAATAAACAAAAAAATAGCTGAGAATCAGAATACGAACATCTTTAGGAACTACCCTCCAGAAAAACTGAGTATCAGCTATTCAATTTATACGGTAAGGGAAGGGCAGGAGGTAAACAGAGAAAAAAAAATGGATGGTTTGCAAACGAAATAAGGACCAGAACATATCAAAGGACCAACGAACCTGTGATAAATTCTCTAGGAAAAACCCTTACCATTGAAGTTACGAAATTTTACCTAAATATCAGTTACCGCAGATGGGGAGTCATTACCCGACTACCTTGCTGGAACCAATTCTGTGATTAGAATAAAGGCTGTGTCATTATCGAACATATTCCCAATCCCAATATAACCTTAAAATTAAAGATGAAGGTTTGGTTAGTATCAATATAGAAGCGTATAAATGTTCATCAAAGACTCTTTGGATTATCTTGTAATAATGGAAAACATAAATGATAGTTTAAATAAAGATATACAGTGTAACCCATCAAGTATGAATAATATGATTGTAAGTAGAATGAAAATATACATTGAATTTCTGTGGGAAGAGAAAAGGAGAATAAAATTTTGGAATGTTTATTTGGACAACATACTAAAAGCAGCCGTTACTAAAAAAAATTGCGAATAATTTTGAATACGTTGAGTATACGTTGCTAGGGATAGTTATACAAGATAATCAGTGTCAAACTGAATGGGAAAGTAAACAAATGCGAAAAGAGGGTTCAGAAACTTTATGGGCCGAACAATAGGGTTCGGCAAGAGGAGAGAAGAATACCTCGGAAGTACCACAGAATATTAGTGTTTTGTTTTTGTAATTTTTTTTTAAAGAAAGCAAATAATGAGGAGGGATATAACTGAAAACAGACATGCAAAGGAGCAGCAGAATGTTACAGTAATGGCTGAATAAAATCATAGATACTATACTAAGAAAATCGAGCCAAATCTCATGAACAAAGTATACTGAAATGTAGATATTCCAGGTAATATTCCAGCTAGGAAATTTTAACTGTAAGGGAAAGGTATGATTCTGCATAATAAAGTATATATATATATATATATATATATATATATATATATATATATATATATATATATATATATATATATATATATATATATATATATATATATATATATATATATATATATATATATATTCTCCCAATCATCCAAGCTATCAAATGCCTAATTTAAAGCTGCAAAATACAACAGTGCATTTTGGGCACTGCCCAACAAGGAAAAGCAAAGGAATATTGTCCCCTCCCTTAATCTGTCGATTGCACCCTGTATATCCTTTTCAACTTTCTCTTCTTGAACTTGTAATGCTGTGGGAAACTGTTTTCAGACATGAGGTTGTGAAGAGTCTAAGCCTGGCCGGAGGCAGAATAGTGCCAGGGAGGCAGATTAAGAGAAAGGACCACTGTCATGAACACCTGGATCGTGAGTTATAAATGATGCACGTGCATAGGGAAACGACACCAACCCCAGCTACCTGTGGATAACCTCCTGACCCCTGACCGAAGTCATATCAGGGTCTCACTGAAGGAACTAGTGAGATAGACATTGATGGACACTAGCGAGACATCTCCCCCTTCCATTCCTGCCTCCCATAGAGAGCCATGCCCCACCACATGGTCCTATCTTGTAGGGACCTTTAGTATTCTTACCAGCGAAGCCCTTAGCCATTCCTCTGCCACCATTACCTCACTGAAGCCAACTCTTCTACAAGGTAAAGTAATCTGTTGCAAAGGTTCTTCCAGTCAGTCACACTGTTTTAATTCACTTACTGTACTAAACTTCCTATTTCCATTTCTAAGCATCAATATTTCGATACCAACCTTGCCTTGTTAGGGGAGTGTTACATAAATACCTGTACTTAAATATCTAAATAAAATCGTGTGATCATGGCCTCTTTGGCACCCTCTGTGCTTGCCTAGTCCTATGCATATTTTACTGCGTCCTTACTGGCTTTTAATTCGTGAATCTCTCTGTTTATAGAGGGTTTGTTAACCATGGAAACCTCTCTTGACTGTACCTTGTATCAGCATCGTCACAACGACAGATATACCTTCAAGTTTTCCCAGTTATAATTAACCTCTCAGGTCTTGCCTGCCAGATTAGTCCATTTCATCTTCTGATAGTTCATTTCAGGTAAATACATGTAATTTTAAACTTACCCTAACATGTTTACTTACAAATACCTTGTGAGTTGATCCCTCAGCTCCAATAGATTCCCTCTTTTTTCCTTGTTTTTTTACAATTTCCTGAATCAACAGCAGTCAGATTTTTACAAAAATAGAGGTATGTAACAAAACCATTTGTTTAGAGTCTATAACTGGCTCATGATAAGCATTTCCCCAGGTTAAATTGTAAAAATGGCAACCGTTTGCCTTAGATATTGCAATCTGCATGTTACAGATTGAATCATTGTCCCCTTGCAACTTGCCATATCAACTACTAGCGAAGCTAGGCTGTGTGCAAGACAAAGAAACGAACCTTGCACAGTCAAGGAGTTCCACACAGTGAGCACTTCTATTTTATGTTAGGATAGGAAGTGAAATTGTGGCTGAAAATAGAAATAGGGAAACGTTAGGCATGTGCTTGCAACCCAGTCATCGAGAAGAGAGAGTTAGTATCTGTTACACAAGTTTTGATAGCCCCTGCATGAGGGCTTGAATGTTTTTTTTTTTACATAGGCAAGCTAGGGAATTACGAAGTGTTAAAAAAAAGGAAATAGTGTATGTAGTTCCTCCTTGAGTTATCCAGACAATTTGTCATCTTGGAATAGCTAGGCACATGTTTTAGATCCCACGTGGGTCAGTCAGCCTCTCTCTGTCTTGTAGAAGTTAGGAATTCGTTAGACAAATGTATAATTTCTCATTGTAGAGTAAAATCTCAGAAAGCGTAAAATTTGTTTGCTTCATATTTTTATTTGTACACATTCCTCCGTACATCATCCCACGTGGTAAATTCTGTTTAATTTCAAAGTATTGCCATTCAATAACTACCGCTATTTTATTTATAAGCATGAGGAAACTTTTTTCCTTTTGTTTATCTGTTGTTATCTTTCGATTTGCTTAAAGTCGTTCCCAGAGTAATTTTGGGTATGCCTAAGAGAAACTTTATCTTTGGGTTCCTCTAATAAACCATAAGTGGAATAATATGTTTGTATAATGGGGTCAGTCTCAGAAAAATTCCCACACTGGTCATTGCCCTTTGTTGCCAGGTGCGTACCAGACGACCTTGAGCTGTCAGTTACCAAAAACCCAAGTGGTTACTATCTTTTCCGGGCCACGTGCGAGGAAGACTAAAAATAGGGCAAATTCGTACACTCTTTACCTAGGCAAACAGCGCCCATGCATAATAGGATTAAGTTTTGAACCTATATTAGATTGGAGGAAAAGGCTTTTATTAGGGTTCGCGAAATACCCAAATTTATCAATGTGACTTACAAATAATATAATTTTAAACTTATCCGTCTCTCAACTATTAATTTACCACTTCTATAAAAATAAATAGAAGGGTACTTCTAAAAATGGCTGGTTTCTAAACTACCAATTTGCCTCAGCATGTAAACCTTACCCCTACCCCCTCTGTGCTAGTATCCCAGTGACTCTCCAAGCATTATTTACTTTTTTAAGGTTTACGCTACGTCCTTATTTTTTTTTTTTTTTTTTTTTGGGTGGGGTTATTATTCAAAGAGTGTCACGACGCTCACTGAGTTCCCGAACCTAACCCATATTGGGACTCCCCTAAAAAGAACATTTTTTTTCTTATCACAAGAAAAACCAAACTCTGGGGAATGGACAAACGGTCCCCGAACCAAGCCTTAAGATTCAAGGGATAGCTGGCCAAGTCCATGTGTGAATCCAAAACCATGTCCTGTGAGACAATAATAAAAAATAGCTCCCTGTGAACAATTAACATCCTAAGAGGTAAACAAAAAAACCCCAACACTCATGCAATAGATGGCCAAATCCATGCGTGAGATAGAATACAACTTACGTCTTTCGAGACATATTAAAATTCGTTCAATATGACCAAACTAAGTCTTATTCAGACACATTAAAAAGAAAACAGTCCATCACGAACAAACTTGGGTCTTTTCAGACACCCTGAAATTCAAGCCTTTTCAGAGATATTGATTTTCTAAAGGGTCACACCTATATAAGCGTCATCTCAAGATGTCTACGACATCCCGAACCCGGCAAAATGAGGACTTCAAGTTCTATGTGTCCGCTGCAAAGGACATGGGTCTGACAGGACAAGCCTGAGGGAGTGGGTCCAAGAGAGAATAGACAATGCCAAGGCGGAGAGAGAGGCCGAAAGAAAGGCAAAGAAAGAAGAACAAGAAAGAAAGGAGGAGAAGGAAGAGCAAGACAGGCTAGATAAACTCGCTAAGGAAGAGCAAGAAAGAAAGGAGAAGAAGGAAGATCAAGATGGTCTGGATAGACTTGCAAGTGAAGAACAAGAAAGAAATGAGAGGAAGGAAGAACAAGAAAGAAAGGAGAAGAAGGAAGAGCAAGATAGGCTGTGTAGACTTGCGAGGGAAGAACAAGAAAGACAGGATAGGCTCGAAAGGGAGAAAAAGCAGTGGGCCCATGAGCTACAGATGGCCCAAATTGGCACTGCCAGCTCCTCTCCAGCCCCTGGTGCATCCACCCTCACTCAGGCTCATACCTATATGCCCAAGTAGACCGAGGCCGAGCCCGAGGTGTGTCTCAATCAGGCGGAAAGGGTCCTTAGCGCCTACCCACTTGCGCATGCCGAAGTCTCCCTACTCTTGAGAAAATTCCTCAGAGGAAAGGGCCTAATTGCTTTCAACACCCTCCCTGAGGCGGATCAAGGGAAATGGGTGGAAGTGCGCCAGGAGATCACAAAGGTGCACAAGATCATCCCCGAATGCTGGAGACGATGCTGGAGAGGTCAGATAAAAGAAGCAAGACAGACCTGGTCTGTCTGGGCATATCAATCAGACAGGGCCCTCTCTAAATAACTAGAGTCCCTGGGAGTCTCCACCGCCGAGGACATACTCAAGTGGTTCAAGATTGAAAACTTTTTATATTACGCCCCTTCCGCCCTAGCAACCCATGTATGAAAAAGCGCCCACAACTCTAGCAGAGTGCTGTCACCTCGCTGGCAGGTGGGACACCCATCACAACCATGCAAGTTCATTGGGATGCAATATATGGCCTCCTTCTTTCACCTACGGCATCCCTCCGCCCAAGAATGGGCACTTGCAGAAACCTGTTGCTTGTGGTTCTGTAAGAAAGCTGGGCATTCCACTGAGCAATGCCGAAACAAGCCCCAGGCGCCACCCACATCACCTTTCAAACCCTCTCGCGGGAATCTACCAACTAACAAGCCTGCACTGTCCACAGGGGCAGTGCGACAAAGAGATTACAGCCAGAGCTATTGCACAGCTTTTAAAGTTTATGGCCACTCTCCAACATGGGCAAAATGCCCTAATAATAGATAAAGTACTCCCTCCATCTCCATGGTCATTACAAATCCAAAGTCCTTAGGGCCTCCAGCCCAGGATCCCATATATGTGGCACCTCCTCAAGGTAGCTACCCCACACGCCAAGTCAAGGGATTTGATGACTCTGGTGAGCAAATTTCCCTCATAAGGAAAGACAAAGTTCCCTATGGAGCTACCATTAACCGACGTAAACTCGTCATAATTGAAGGTATCAATCAATTTAAAATGATACTCCCCACTGTTTAGCTGAGAGTCACAAGACCTCATAGATCCAAAATCTGCAACTTTGCAGTAGCAAGTTATATTCCCAAAGGTTATGACATCCTGCTGGGACAGGACTTCCAGTCCCCATCTAAGTTACAGAAATCCAAGGGTCCAAATCCCCCAAAATCATTTAATAGGCACGAGTAAGCCTCAAAATGTCTGCATTCATTTTCCCTGCCAGTGCCACCTGAGTACAGTGTGCAGTGGCCCCCTCCACTAAGATGAATTCCAGATGCCATTCCAATGCCTGTCCCTGCCTCTGTGCCAGTGCCAGGGCCCCAAATAGATCTCTCTCCAGGAAATCCCAAACTCTACTCAAAATCTCTGCCAGCACCACTTGCGTGCACTGAGCAGTGCCACACTCTGTCCGTCCCGAATGATGAGCAAATTCCAAATTGAATATTAGTGCCTGACCCTGACATAGTGCCAGCGCCAGAGCACTCCCCAATCTCCATTCAGATCCCAATCAGGATCCCCTCTCTTCTCCCAGCCTGGCTCCTCTACCAATGCCGGTAAGAGAGACAGATTCTTCTGACGACAGCAGAAGTTCAACCGAAGGTGCAGCCTCGCAACCTGTGCCTGAGCTGGTCATGGTAACCTGTGAGCCTATCACGCCCACCGCGACCTCTTCCTCTCTTTCCCAGTCCCCCGCAGACACAACCATGGGTAAGGATTCTGCCATGTCTCAAATGGCTGATGAACTCACAGAACTTGGGCCGCCAAAGAAGCCGTCTTTCACTTTCTGTATGTAGCTGGACCTATCAAGAATTACTGTGCCTTTGCCCTTGTCTGGAAGAGTGGTATTATATTTTTGTCTTTTGCTAGGTCTCTAAGAATATCGTGGTCTTTTTTGGTAAAAAAATTTACTAAAGTTGGCGAACTTGACCTTTACAACATTACGAAACCTGAAGACAAAGTTAATAGATTCCTTAGGACACTTAAACAAAACAAAACAAAACAATAGATGACAATACTTCTCAGGACCTCCTGGTAACTGGATCTACATACGGAGTTATGTATGGACTGCCCAAAATACACAAGGACGGAATTCCCCTTAGACCCATTCTTTCCTACATTAATACTTCCAGCTATAAAATAGCCAAGTACCTAGTCCCATTGCTTCAGCCCCTTACCAACAATAAGTACACTTTGACGAATTCGACCACGTTCAAAGACGAAGTCATTAATCAAGACCCAGATTTGTTCATGGTTAGTTTTGACGTAGAATCGCTGCTCATAAATGTTCCTGTAGCTGAGACTATAGACATCTTTTTAAAAAAATTATTTCCTAATGATAATTCCTATTTTAATCAATTTAGTAGAGCTCAGTTTAAATCACTTCTAGAGTTCGCTGTGCTTGACACGGCCTTCATTTTTAATAGTACTGTTTTTAAGCAAATAAAGGGGATGGCAATGGGCAGTCCTCTGGGACCAACCTTTGCCAATATCTTTATGAACTACCTGGAGGAGCTAGCTATAGATGAATGTCCTTCTGATTTCCATCCACTCTTTTATAAACATTACGTTGATGATACATTTGCCCTTTTGACATCTGACTACAATGCTGACGCGTTTCTGGAACATTTAAATGCGCAACACCAGAATATTAAATTTACCATTGAGATTGAAACGCATAATTCTCTCCCCTTCCTGGACGTAAAGGTAACTAAGGATGAAATTGGCTTCCATACAGGTATTTACAGGAAGAACACTTTTACCGGCCTTGGGACGAATTTTTATAGATCATGTTTTTACAATTTTAAAATTAATTCTTTGTTCACTCTCCTTCATAGAGCCATTAACCTGACCTCAAGTTGGTCCACATTTCATGCTGAGGTGATCATCCTCACTGATCATTTTAAGAATAATTACTACCCACCAGGAGCTCTCAACAAATTGCTTAATTTGAAACTTAACCCCGCACCTTTAGTCCATAGTGACCCCAAATTATGTTTGTATGCAAGATTCCATTTTTACATGAAAATGGATTTGGAAAAAAAAATGTATCAGGCTATTCAACGGACAATTACCCGCTCTTAATCTTAAGTTAATCCCAAAAAACCCATGAACCATTGGATCTCTTTTCCATGTTTACTTCCGGTGTGATTTATAAATATAATTATCCTGGATGTGATCTTGGCACTTACATCCATTGTACCATGAGGCTGCTAAAAGTCCAAATTTCCTCTCATCAAGGAGTTAGTTTTAGAACAGGCTGTCGATTATCCAATCCCGAGCTGTCCAGTGTAAGAAATCACAGTAAAATTTTTAAGACACATGTAGGTGTTGAGGATTTTAGTATTGTGGGGAGAACCCGATGCGTAGAAGAATTAACCACACATGAATCTATTATGATTAAATTAACTGTCCCTGCCCTTAATCACCAATCAACTTCCACCCAGTTGTTCATCCCTTGACGTACCTGCTGTAACATCTTTGTTTATACTCCCCCCTCCTCCCCCACCTGGCATTGGTTGCCTTTGCCAGTTTGCTTTACACTATAGGTGTGGGTAGGTGTCTTTTGCTTTTCGAAATGGCCCTGGCCTTCTTCTGCTGTTCTGTTCTTTTTTAAATAATTTTTAAAATATCTTTTAAGTGTTTTTAAGGTTGTCCTTTTTTTTTAATTGTCTCTTAACATGGTGTTAAGTATATGTATACACCTTTTAGTGTTTATACACAATTACTGTTCAATTTCATGGCTTTTTCAGCCTGGAAAATGAATCCAGAGATAAGAAACGTCGGTGTATTAATAAATGGATAAAGAAAAAAGAACGCCTTTCCGTTACTCCAATTTGCCTGTTGTTTGAGTGTCTGCTCGTGTCTTCATTTATATATATATATATATATATATATATATATATATATATATATATATATATATATATATATATATATATATATATATATATATATATATATATATATATATATATATATATATATATATCCATACCTGAAGTGAGTTAATTGTTGATATATCAGGTTGCCTTCAGAATCAATCAATCTATTAAGCCTGGTTACTGAATATAGATTTACTGCACATTCTCATTTCTTTTAACTGGAACATTCATGGCTACTTTTGAAGGACAGCAGAAGTCAGCTTGGCCTGGCTGAACTGCAGAATGTTTTTATTTTCCGATGTGGTGATAGAGCCACCCATGGTGACCGAAAGTGGAATTACTCGATGTTTTTTTTTTTTTATTTTTTTATTTATTTTTTTTTTTATTTCTTAGTGTCAGAACTTAGATATATCAAGTTTTGGGATTGAAAGCGGTCTACAATGGAATAACAGGATCACAGGTATGCCATGGTTATCTGAGGATCGTGGAATGAGGCGTAACTTGTATCTAATAATAGGTTTATAGTATAACCTTCCTTTTTGCGAGTAGGAAGCTGTACCTTATATTTTGTGATTTGATGAATGTGATGCCCTTGGAGAGTAATCAAAGAATTTGAGCGTATTTTTACACATAAAAATAAAAATTATTCCAAAGTATATTTTAACATAAATCTCATTCAACCATTGGAGTACCTTTCTAAACCTAGATTTTTTTCCATATCTCTTATGTCAAAACTAAGTGAAAGCTTTCCAAAGAAAACTAACGCTAAACAAAAACCGAAGTGTGTACATATTTAAACATCAAACTATAAGTTGAAACTAGAGTATAGAAACAAAATGCACCTTCGCTCGCAAGGAAACAAAGAAATCGACGAGTTTGGTTGTGTGAATTAATTAATACTTTCACATTAGAAAATAATTGAAATGGTATAATTTTGAAACATGTTTCATTGCTCTTGTTAATAATCGGTGAATTTTCATGGATACTTGCGCCACTCAAGTTTTAGGTCTTTGTACGCTCATACTTCAAACGACATTTATTTCCTTCCTTTTTGTTTCTCTTTCCTACCCTTATTTTTGTTAACTCTGATTCTTTTCACTTTTACAATTTCTCACTTCTAGATTTCTATGATTCGCAGTGCCAGTTTCTTATACCAGTAATCTACAATTCTTTTATCTTATTATTCCAGTATATATGGCAACAGCTCTTCAATTAACGAGTTTTTAATTACTGTAGTACTCCAATTCGATATTATGAATTATATTATTCTTAGATGAGACAGAACTATTACATTGAATTACACAGCTGTTGCCTAAATAATTTCTTTTTCAGTTTAGATACTACAATTCACCGGTAAAAACTGTTACTGAAAAACGGCTAAGCTTTGAAAAATCATTGCTTACACGCATACATTAATTTGCCAAGAAATTATTTTTCTGATAGTCATGTCTTATAGATTTTCTACGATCTTATACCTGACAAATCCACGATACAGCAGTCATATTATTTTTTTAAATGTCAAAGTTGAAGTCAACACTACAGTATATATAGAGATAATTGCTTCCGAGTGCAATGACCCAGTTACAGCGACCGACGGCTGCTTACGTACATGATGAAAGCTAATGAAATTTAATGCCACAAACGTAAGTGAACAGCGGCTAATTAATTAACAGGTGATTGTTGTTGGCGATCCCTAAGCCTAATGAAGTAAGTCACCGTATAAGAAGTTCCTCGTTGGGAGAGTCGGTAGAGTTGTCGGCTAGCACTCTGCTAGGCCCGAGTTCGAGTCTCTGGCCGGCTAATGAAGAATTACAGGAATTTATATCTGGTGATAGAAATTCATTTCTCGCTATAATGTGGTTCGGATTCCACAATAAGCTGTAGGTCCCGTTGCTAGGTAACCAATTGGTTCTTAACCACGTAAAATAAGTCTAGTCCTTTCGGGCCAGCATGGGAGAGCTGTTAATCAGCTCAGTGGTCTGGTAAAATGAAGGTACACTTAACTTTTTTTCACCATATAACATTATGGCTGACACTCCTGAATTAATTAGGACGCAAACTATTTTTTAGTGCTTGAATTTTCGAACTATTTAAGTCATGTCTGAGCTTAAACTGCAGTTGGGGCAATAAAAGTAGATGGGACGAATAACATCAATAGTTAATCGGAAAGAAAATCATAAATGGTTTCCGAAGAAAAAATCTAGAACTGTAGTGTTCAACGAAATTTCGAATATCACTGTAAAACCCATTCAGTATGAAAGTAAATACTAAGAAAAATAATTGCTTCTCTCATAACTGGAACAGACAAGTGCTGAAAATTCTCATCACCAAACCTGAAGTTGAATTAGAACTCACTTATTATATAACTTTGTATTGAATTGAATATAGATTTTAGGCCAAAGGCCAACCACTGGGACCAATGAGGTCATTCGGTGCTGAAATAGAAATTGACGGTAAAAGTTTGAAAGATGTAACAGGAGGAAAGCCTCGCAGTTGCACTGTGAATCAATTGTTTGGAGAGGGTGGAAAGTTAGATAGAAGAGAGAGAATATGAAAGGAGGTACAGTAAAAGGAACGAAAGAGGTTGCAGCTCGGGGCCGAAGGTACGCTGCAAAACACCTTAAGTAATGCCTACAGTGCACCGCATGAGGTACACTGACGGCACTACCCAACTATGGGGACTTATCACATAACGAATTATCACATACCTGGAATATGACAAGTAAAAAGGCGAACTATACCACAGGGGAATGCAATAAAGTTGGTATACCTTCCATCAAGTTTTCCGTTCATGTGAACTTGAAATGAAAAAAAAAATTAAATGAGTTTAGAATTACGATAACTCTCTTGCCTGGAAAAGTGAGCCCTGTTTCCGTCGTAAATCATGTAAAAGGTACATTGCAATGAATTATTGGTTGGGTTGATCTATCAAGATTCCGAACTGATGTTATTTTTTTTTTTATCCAAGCATGCAGTTCTATGAAGAGAAAAATATGTATGTATATATGTATGTATATATATATATATATATATATATATATATATATATATATATATATATATATATATATATATATATATATATATATATGTATATATATATATATATATATATATATATATATATATATATATATATATGTGTATATATATATATGTATATATATATATGTGTGTATATATATATATATATATATATATATATATATATATATATATATATATATATATATATATATATATATATATATATATATATATATATATATATCATATATATAGAAATATAAAACTAATGAGCAGGTATTAGAAAGAGAAAAGTAGGCATTGAGACCAAGGCATTGAGAGAACTTTTGGCTTCAGTGAGAGGTAGACAAATGCGGTTTGTGGGTCACATAGTGAGAAGACAAGAACTAGAACATCTCTCTCTCACTAGTAAAATCAATGGAAGTCGGCCAAGAGGAAGACCTAGACAAAAATATATGGATGGATTGGTGAGAATGACTGGAGGAAGAATGTCTGCAGCTCAGTTGCTGCAGAGAGCCGGAAATAGAGAGGAGTGGCGAGCCATGATTGCCGACGTCCTTGGGGATATGGCACCTGGATGATGATGATGATATATATATATATATATATATATATATATATATATATATATATATATATATATATGTGGTGTGTGTGGGAAAATGTGTGTTTTTGTGTGTGTGTGTGTGTGTGTGAGAGAAAATATTCTATTTCTATTTCCATTTGGGTCAGTAGAAAGGACCATAAACTCACATAAATGTCTTCCCTTGTCAAAACAAGTCGCCAACCGCAACTTCAAGAACACAAGAAAAAACGAGGCGCTAAGAGAAATCACATATAACTTTGCCTTCGAAATCCACGAGATCTCTGAGGGGAAGGCCTGGTTAGTATAAGGCGTGAGAAAACACCCTCACCCATTGCCTGCAAAGGAGAGCCAAAGGAAATAAGCCACTCCCACAGGTCAGGCCTAGTTGATTTGGCAAACTAAATGCCATCAATGCAAGAGACCAAAGACGTCCTACAAGGAGCAAATACCCAATAACCAGCGGGACTTCCTCAAAACACACCTCCAAGAGTTAGGATGATGCAAGTGGAGGAGGTGCCTCAGAAAAAAAGTACCTGCCCAGAATATGACATCATGATTGACACAAGGGAAAATGGGAGATATAAGGACAGACAGACAGGTATAGGACAGAGATGAAAAAGAGAGTCAAAGCAGAGTCGATAAAAGTGGAAAGAGAGTGAGAGAACTACTCCAAAGTGAGGGGAAGCAGAAAAGAAAACAAAAGACAGAAAGAGAACAAGTGTGTAGTGGCAGTTAACTCTCAGAACATTAGTCCCTTAATGAGTTAAGTCTCTCAATCCATTATTCAAAGTCTCAAACCAATAGAAACTGTAGGGTGGAATCTGTAAGAAAAGACATGCAAAAATAAACAAGAAACGGGAACAATTAATCATTTTCCCGCTAACATTAAGTTAACTGTTTTAAAGAATCACTTGTTCCTACTTACAGTACTTACAATAATTACCACACGCCCTATCCCGGACAAATTGCCTTAGGTGTCATGCCCTATATAAAGAGAAATAAATGGCAAGGCAAGACAATATATATATATATATATATATATATATATATATATATATATATATATATATATATATATATATATATATAATATATATATAAAATCCATATGAAGGGAAACGAAAACACTGGAGTGCTGCATGAGGCCTTTCGACACTATGTCCTTTACTTAGCAGACTGAAGAAATATAATAGTAAGTTTACAAAAAATCTCATATAAATGACAGATGGGGGTTATAAAGGAAACATATGCACATGGAATCCAACACAATTGAAGAATTAGTAGAACTCCCAGAACTGGGTTAAATATTTAAGAGGTTTTACAAAGGATTAGGATCAACCGTTCAGAAGCAGGGACAGGACAATTAAAAGATTATACAGGGTCGTGACTGACCACCTAACAAATTTTAGTACAACAAAATAATTCTCTTTTTTGTAAACAATAATAACTTTTTGCAAGGTGAACATTTTTACAAATGAAAAATTATGTTAAACATTCGGATACATAGAAAATATATAACAAGTAACTAACTTGTAATTAAGTCAGTGATTTTGTCTTTTAGGTCATTCTTGAACATTTTTCTAATACAGGGGTCCAAATAATACATGCCAGGGCTAAGATTAAAATTACGACTGGAAGTAAGCTGGATAATAGTGGACTCCAATAGATTTCTTGAAGAGAAATCTTTCGATCTGGCAATCACTGAACTTTCAGTCCAATTTATCCTGTGAGAGTTTTCACTTAAATGAATGAATATAGCATTGGATGCTTGTCCAGTTTTGACTGAATACTTATGTTGGTTTATACGTACATCTAAATCTTTGCTAGATTGGCCAATATAAAAAGAGGGGCAGTCCAAACATGGAATTTTATATATTATGTTGTTGTTTTCTTTAGGGCTATTTTTTATTAACATTCTTTTGAGTGTGTTATTATAAGAAAAAACGAGGTTTACATTAAAAGGTCTTAACAATGATTTTATGTTTTCAAAAACACTAAAATAAGGCAAGCTAAGAATGTTCTTAGGGGTTTCTTTCTTCATGTTTCTTTCACTATAAAAATTTTGTGGGCTTTGTTATAACAAATATCTAGTATATGTGAAGGATAACATAAATCTGTCCATATTTTTCTTATGTATTCAATTTCTTGATCCAAATACTGGGGACTGACAATGCGCAAGGCTCGTAAAAACATAGAGGAAAAAATTGATATTTTGATGTTGAGGTGATGGCCTGAATAAAAATGGACATAAGTTAAGTTGTTGGTTGGTTTTCTATAAATACTGAATTTACATTGAAATGGTTCCCTGTGTATTAAAACATCTATGAAAGGGAGGCAATTGTCTTTTTCTAATTCTAACGTAAACTTAATGGATGGTACCTGGTTATTCAAATTACAGAGTAAATCATTTACATCAATACCAGCAGGCAAAACAGCTAAAATATCGTCAACATACCTATACCACTTTAAAGGAGTATAAATGATATTAGGTATATATCGTTTTTCAAAGAATTCCATGTACAAGTTTGAGAGGAGTGGGGATAAAGGGTTTCCCATTGCCATACCAAATATTTGTTGGTAAAATGCACCATTGAATATAAACTTACAATCACAAATGCACAACCTAGGGAGAGAAATGATATGACTTACAGGTAGAGGTAATTCGTGATGGATTAATTTATTACTAAGATACTCTAAAATAGAATGTATAGGGACTTTAGTAAAAAGAGAACAAACATCAAAAATAACGAATCTATCAGTGGGGCAAAAAGTTATTTTTTTTTCTTTATCAACTAAATCTTGACAATTATATACGTGAGAATCTGACATAGTTCCAAGTAGCGGAGACAAGAGCTTGGTAATATATTTCGAAAGTTTATATGATATTGAGCCAACAGTACTGATAATAGGCCGCATAGGATTGTTTTCTTTGTGTGCTTTTACTAATCCGTACAAGTAAGGTAACGAGGGAAATTTTACCGACAACTGACCTATTACTTCTTTTTTATCTTTAAGGATTTTTTTCACTGTGCTGTTGAAACTTTTTATGACTTGATCAAGGGTTTTTTTTTTTTTTAGTTTTTTGCATGTCGTATCATCATCCAGCAGGGCTTGCGTACGTGATATGCAGTCAGCTTTATCTAAATTACAATACTATTCGATTTATCAGCTTTTTTGAAGTGGATTGTATTGTCTTTTTTTTAAAGTAGGTCAAGCTTTTATATATATATATATATATATATATATATATATATATATATATATATATATATATATATATATATATATATATATATATATATATATATATAATGTATATATGTGTCTGTGTGTGTGTGAAATATATATTAGGTTGTGTGTGTGTGGAAAATGTGGACATCTTCATAAAATTCAGTAATGTCAATGACTCCTTGATCTTACATACAAAGCATGTCAGACCCATTAACTCTTTCCAACGCACCTAAAGAACCCTGAGGCAATAAAGGTTTGTGATTCATTTATTAGATTATTTTAATATCAGATTTTTTCATCTTTATTTCTAGAGTAAGGCTAAATCTTTGCCTGTGCATTTCGTTTTTCCATATTTCATCCATATGTAAATCTCTCTCATAAGTCTTGAAAGTGATCGCTCGAGCAACATAAACTTGCATTTCCTCAATAAGCATCACTCCATTTGTACTTGATTTGACGTGATCCATTTACTCTTAATGTTTTTTTCTTTATATCTAGCTTCCCTCTATATATATTCTTCTCCCCTTAAAGTTATTGCTCAAACTCACCTCAAAACAATTCGCTATGTCTCGCCTTGTTCTTTCTCACTCCCTTTTTCTCAATCATATTTTCTTTTCTGAATGATTTTACTTACTTTTTCCTTATGGTTCAGCATCAAACAATCAAAAATTTTCTTTCACAAATCTCTCTTTCTATTATCGCCACTTTCACTTATTGTTTTTATATTGTCAGATTCGGTCGTTTCTTTGTTGGAGCGATCTTGTTAATGTAGTTTCCCTGTTTCTCCTGCACTCCAGTGTTTTCGTCAGGATGGCGAGTTTACATCTGTCACGGTGTGAGTGACAGCGGCCGTCAGTTTTGGGTGGCAAACAGATCGGTTCCTTGGCGACACTCAGCCAAGAAGGCAGCAGCAGCGCGTTTTGATAAAGCACCCCGACGTCACTTTCTTGGATAACAGGTGTGATGGACCTGTGAATTTCGACGGGAGGATGGGGACTTCTACCCCTGTGTGTTTTGATTTCTGCAGTAGTAGCGAGAGGATATTTCGACGGTAAAAGACTGTCTCGACGAGTCGGCGAATTCATCTGTGCTGAGGATGCGTTCCTGTTTTGACAGCTAATTGCTGTTCTCGATGATTCAGCCGATTATGCCTGGTTATGTTTATCCTGGTTGGCGGTAAAAGACTGCTTCGACAATTCTTCGGAATTCGTCTGTTTTTGTTTTATGCTATATGTCACCGTTATTGTTATGCTGCATTTGAGTTTCTTATACATTTAATTGAACATGTGTTATTGTGGTTTTTGTGATTGTTCATTTCATTATTATTCAATGGTGTAGAGCAAGTGCATGGCTCTGGAAATTTGCTGTTTGCATTTATATTTTGAATTTGATGTTCATTGATTTTGACGGCTGCTCTTAGGCATTTATTTTCATTTATAAGTGTTTATTGTTCTGTCAGTTGACTAATGTAAATTATTTAATGGTCCTTTGTTTGGGCTTAATGTGGTTATTTATTTTAATGATCATTTAGTGTCTTTTCGCCACCTAAAACCTGTACGGAGTTGTAAATATGTACATTTATATATAATAAATTAGATTTAAGGTATTTTTGGCATTTGTTTTACACCTTACTCTGTGGTTTGTCTCCAGCTCCTCCAGCCATTCCAGTCCCATTTCTCTAATTTTGGGTAATGGAACCAGTTGAACCAAAAGTGGTTCATTACAATATCCTCTTCCACTGTGCCTTCAGATACTGTTGGTGTTAGAGAATTTAGTCCTTTCACTTTTTTTACTGCTAAATATAGTTATTATTGCCCTATCGTTACAACATATTTCAGAGTGAAAAGTAAAGTTTTCCTTTCAAGAAATGATTTTTCACTCAGCATCTGCAATATTCTTAAGACTAAGTAATTTATTATTATTATTATTATTATTATTATTATTATTATTATTATTATTATTATTATTATTATTATTATTATTATTATTACGTGTGTGGTTCATGCTAATATCTTTCTACTTTTACCCTTGAAATTTCAAATACTGTAGATTTTTATAGATATTCTTAAATATACGGTGAATTAAAATTAATAATTTTCATCTTTAACATTATAAAATTAAGCCTTATAATTAATGTTTACTCGTGTCCCGAAAAACATTTTAAAATTCATAACCCTCCATTATTGTCTAATTAAAATGTCATCTAGGAAAAAAGTATCTTGCTATAGATATTTTTTGTTGGCCCGCGGAAAAATTCCTAATTATATTACAGTGGTAGAATTATAAAAAAAAAAATATTTGTTATTGGACTTGAAAATAACGAATGCTTAAATAAGTGCAAAGACCAATCCTAGGCAATCATTTGCTAAGGCAGATAAAAATAAAATAATATAGAATACAGAACATTAAATCATCTCAAATCTGCAACATACAAAGGAAATAGGAGACAGATTATCATCTGTTACATTTCTTATTATATAAGACGTAAAAAGATTTGCTTACTTGAACATTATACGACGTAGCTAAAATGATTTTTCAGATTCCGTCGCTGTGTCCCTTTACTGGAGTATAACTCGTATACTGTTGAACAGATTTTGATGAAACCTGTATGTTATTCTGTTCTCAAAAAAAAAAAAAAAAAAATAAAAAAAAAAAAAAAAAATAAAATAATATATATATATATATATATATATATATATATATATATATATATATATATATATATATATATATATATATATATATATATATATATATATATATATATATATATATATATATATATATATATATATATATAGATAGAAAAAATACAAATAATTGTTTTACATAAATATGCAGGTCAATTTTTGTAAACGAATAAAAGCCTAATCGGAAAAATTAAGCTTTTTAACTTTATATTATCAGATTTACAAGTATAGCATTGGTATAAAAATGAACAATCTATTTTGCAAGAAATGATTGCAGCATATCACTGCTAATAAAAGTGGGATTAAATTACTAGCCTCGGAGAACATTTAGTAAGAGATGAAGAGATTGGTCAGATAACCCCTGATAATTGTGTGGCACTTTCTGAACCAAGTGAGGAAGAAATTACTCGATTAACAAAATTGAAATAGAACATGAATAACTACAACCAATTACATATAAAGCTAATAGAACGAAATAATTTAGGAATTAGGAATATTAGATACAAGTATTGTTTGCCAAAGTACCCGTGCTGAGAAATTATAAATCTTAATTCTTTATTGATAATCAGAAATAACATTTTAGATAGTTTTATCATCATCTTTTATAACTTATTGACTATAATTTATTCCCATATTTCTTGAAACAGAATTTCAAGAGGTATTGTTAAATATAAATATGTATGTATATATATATATATATATATATATATATATATATATATATATATATATATATATATATATATATATATATATATATATATATATATATATATATATATATATATATATATATATATATATATATATATATATATATATATATATACATATACATATATATATATATATATATATATATATAAAATATATATATATATATATATTTATATATATATATATATATATATATATATATATATATATATATAACCACAGTACAGATATGTGAAGACCAAAGACGACATCAAATCCTCAATAATCAGTTTTACCACGATACTAAAACATATTTATTACGCAGTTTAAATTTAAAAAACCTGCGTTTCCTAGAATGTAACGAGCGAGTGGCGCCAATATTTAATTCAGTTTAATAGAATTCTCAAGACAACAGCTTATTACGGTACCAAAGTTAGTCATTTAAGCTAAGTTTCCATTTTTACATGATGAATCCTTCAGAAAAAGGTTTATCTAGATTATATAAAATCTTTATAGTGCAGTCATTCTTAAACTAATACCGAAAAATCCCTTAACCACTGGGTCTTTCTTTAAGTGTAAAGATCGGTTAAGTCCCTTCTTGACCTCTAATGTAGTATATAAATATACATGCCCAAAGTGTAACTCGGGGACTTATGTGGGATCTGCGAAGAGGTTACTGAGGGTCAGAATCGATCCTCATTGCGGATTAAGTTTTCGCACAGGAAGTAGGCTCTCCAACCCTGAGCATTCGAATATCAGGAATCATGCAAAAGTTTGCAAAACCCATATGGAAACAGACGATTTTTGCATCATAGGGCAAGCACAAAATCCTCACAAACTACCCATTCTAGAGTCGTTGCTCATTAAGCAGCTAGTTCCGCAGTTGAATACCCAAACCTCTTCGATCCAATGTGTCTCCTGTTTTCTCTCGTGCCATTCAGCCTTCCTCTCTCTGAACTGCGATTTGCCGTCTTAGCTTTTAAATATGTTTTGTAATTATAAATTTTAGTCTTATTACTGCTTTTGAATTTTTTTAGATTGTTTTAGAATTTATGATGTTTATTGACAGATTCCCTGAAGATGTAATAAAGGTAATATTACGAAACGTCGGAATAAAGATAAGACAAATATAGAAAATGGCCTTTTTCTTTAGTCACCTGTAATTATATATGTACATATATATATATATATATATATATATATATATATATATATATATATATATATATATATATATATATATATATATATATATATATATATATATATATATATATATATATATATATATATATATATATATATATATATTATATATATATATATATATTTCTAATTTTAACTAATTTTTCAAAAAATTCTTCCTGCCCGTTGAAATATTTTTCGATAACATACGTCAGCTACCTTCCCCTACAAACTTAGTGAAGGCTCGTCAGTTCCTTCAGAGTGTTGCTCATACATCTTATATATCATATAGGGCTTCTATATGGTTTTGATTTTTTTAAAGAAATTGCTTTCAAATTCTAAAGTCGCTGTCCCAGAAAGAAGACATTATTGTATATTTCCCCGATAAGGGTAAGGTCGTTGTCCTTTTTGATAAGGGTGCATACATCAACAAGATGAACCATACCCATTCCGACACTACAAAATTTAGGGAGGTTCGACCTCCAGAGTTTAGTCTGATACTCAAGACTCAAGATAAGATTATTCGTAGCCTTATGGAACTTTTTGATGGTAAAATTTTGAATGCTCCTTCATATCGTTCTCTTTACAGTACTGGCTCCTCATTTAGTTCCTTGTACGGGTTACCTAAAATCTATAAAGAAAATGTTCCTTTATGCCCAATATTGGCTGCCTATGACTGGGCATATTTTGCCTCAGCCAGATTCCTAGTCCCCCTACTCAACGGTTTAACAAACTGAATATGCATTACTGAATTCCTCCCAATTTATTTTTGAGATTTTACAGCAACACCCCAGTCATTTTATGGTTAGTTATGATGTATCGTCATTGTTCACAAATGTACCCCCCACTGAAACTATTGATACAATAATTAGTGCTTTATTCCCTACTGAAGATGGTGTTTTTGAAGGGTTTGATACTAATTCTTTTGGGAAACTGTTTGAATTGGCTGTGATGGATAACTATTTTGTTTAAAAAAAAAGTATACAAATAAACTGATGCCATGTCAGTGGGTTCTACTTTGGTTCCATTTTTGCCAATATTTTCATGTCATTTAGAAAAAAAAAAGTTTCTTGATCAGTGAACTCCCTCTTTTAAACCTGTTTTTTTTTTTTTTTTTAAATACATAGACGATACGTTTGTATTTTTTGAAGGAAAAGATCATGCACATTTGTTCCTTAATTTTATTAACTCATTTCATTCGAACATTAGTTTTACATGGACATAGAATAGGACAACGGATTTCCATTTTTAGATATAACACTTTCGCGATTTTTAACAGGTGTGTTCAGAAAGAAGACTTTTTCTGGTTTTGGAAACAACATTTTTTATCTTATCCTTTGGTCTTTAAACTTAACGCATGCAATTGGGTAAAATTTCATGAAGTAATTTTCGTGCAAAACTATTTTAGCAGCAATTGTTATCCATCCCACCTATTTGAGAAAATCTTAAGTGATTTTAAAACATCCACTTTCAATGTACCAAAAAAAGAATTGTATATATCTTTGCCTTTGCTCAACACAAACTTGTAAAACGAGAACTCACTGCCGTATTTAGCAGTATGTATCCATACGCTAAATTAAATTTTATTTCAAGAACCCTTAAAAATCAAAATTCTTTTCAAGTTCAAAGATACTCTACCGGAATTGATGCGATCTTCAATAGTACATGTATTTACTTGCCCCAAATGTAATTTGGGAACCTATGTGGGTAATTCCAGTCGGCTGTTGAAGGTTCGCATCGATTGTCATCGGGGTGTCAGTCACCGGAAAGGATTAGTTTTATCCAGGAAGGAATTCTCTGCAACACGCAACCATACAGCAAAATGTAAACATAATATTCTGTACAGTGATTTCAAAATCCTACCTCAAGCAATAGATAACCGGTCATTAACAATTCTCGGTTCCTTCTTCATTAAACAGTTATCACCAACCCCAACAACCATTCAGCTGCTCTACAATTAAACATTGCCCAATAGACCATTCGTCCTTTCAACCTTCTCGCATATTTGTGATTGCTTTCCTTGTTGTCAAAAAAATAAATAATAATTTATTGAGTCTTTGACATGCTTCTGCGCAGGGGGCTCTCGCCTCAATGTTATTGCTTTTTTACTTTTTTTAATTATATACAGAATTTTTTTTTTTTAGGATTAATGTTAAATACTTTTCTTCTTTGGAAATGATATAAGTTTCTCAGATATTTACTTGTTGTTTTTTCTCATTACTATACAGTTTTTTTTTTATTCTCTTGAAAGTTAGTGTCCTTATGTTTAGTATCGTTGTTTTTTTTTATGTTAATTTCGTGTTTAATTACTTGCCATTTGGATTTCATCTAAAATTTAAAGCTCATTATTGTGCTTATTATTTATTTATTTTTTTAAGAATCATTTACTACTGTGCTCCATTTTAGTCTGACTCCTGATGTATAGATTTTTCATTTTATCTGTTTTGAGACCTAAAGATGGGATTTGTATCCCGAAACGTTGGTGATGGAAATAAATAAATTTATAACCGAAAAATGCTGAAGTTTCTGCTGACCATACTGTTCCTATTAAAGATTGATATATATTCTAGAAGTCGACAATGCCATTCATAGTATATATATAGTTTCAGGTGATATGGTCATATTTCAGCACTTTTTACTTTTAATATAGTACTCACAAAATGTGATGAAATTATGAGTGTCACTGGTGTTCTTATCTCAAAAGTATAAATCAATCATATAATAATCAATTTACCTTATTATATTTATATATATATATATGATGTGTGTGTGTGTGTGTGTGTGTGTGTGTGTGTGTGTGTATGTGTGTGTGCGTTTGTGTGTATGTGCGTATATATAAAAGTTTTGTGGCTATAAATCATTTATCGTCCCTGTGAGTTCGATTGCACGTGCTTGTTTATATCATCCAGATATAATTGTGTTATGGAATGTTAATCATTCACCTAAATGCAAATAGTGACATGAAACGGGATGCCAATTTGCCGGAAATATACACGTTAAATTTGTCTATTTTTCTCGACACTTCAACAATAGAATTATATTTTAGAATGATAACCTTGAATATTTATTGTCACACAACTTTGATGGTGACAGGAAAACACATCAATTACATGTACAATGTAGACTGCTACTGCGCAAAAATAAACAGAGACACAACTTGAATTTATATGAATTTATATACATATGTATATTATATATATAATATATATATATATATATATATATATATATATATATATATATATATATATATATATATATATATATATATATATATATATATATATATATATATATATATATATATATATACATATATATATATATATATATATATATATATATATATATACATATATACACACACATGATTGTGTGTGTGTGTGAGCTTCTGACCAATATTGTAATCGGAAACCTGATATCCGAAAACGAAAGATTTTTTGCTCTGTGATTCGCGTGGTACCACACATTTCGGAAAAGTGTTGTATTTGGTGAAAACTATAGTTTTATACGGTTGTACAGTATGGAAATAAGTAAAATAGGATAAAGGATGCAATGTAAATAGAGCGATAGATAAAGTACGTCAAATCGTACCCTACTAAAGTGAAAACAAGGATATATCAACATTACGATGAAAGATACAAGTGACTTTTTGAAGCGGACGTCAGTATAGATGATTTTTCTTAACACAAGAATGGAATATGTTTTGGTGAAAGTTAAAAATGGTGGCATTGACGGAGAGCTATTCATTCTATATGGTTTCAGGTGCTCCGGGAGGAATGATCAAAGAGGTGTATACAATAGGAAGGTACAATGAAGAGGCCAATGAATGGGAGATGGTTAATGGAACCAAAATAACAAAGTTCAGCAAAAGCTGACGCATTACAATAGAACGAGAGAAAGAGTTATAAGCAAAGCAAACGCACACATTCACACGCAAACACGCACGCACACACACACACACACAAAGGGTTAGTCATGGCGACTGATTCAAAGGAAATAAATGACCGGTAATAATAGTACAAAACATGATACATTTGTATCATTGTTCGTTTTTTATCGAATAAAAAGTATTTGAAATGATTTTGTAATAAACATGGCAGTTAGAAAGATCATGGAACGGCTTTTCTAACAGAACTCTAGAGGTCTGTATAGATTCGCTAAAGTCTTTCCGAAAACTTCATACTTCATTGAATTTTACTGATTATATGGTTTAGTAGAGTATGGATATATTGAGAAATATTGGAATTTCGTTTTTTTTAAATATAAATAATAAAAATTCTGAATACAAGGAACTTTCGTAATCTGTGCATCAAAATAGCTTTAGTTACATTGCTACACTGAAAGCAATGTTTGAAACTTCTCATATATATGTGTGTATGTATGTATGTGTATGTATGTATGTATGTATGTATGTATGTATGTATGTATGTATGTATGTATAATATATATATATATATATATATATATATATATATATATATATATATATATATATATATATATATATATATATATATATATATATATATATATCTTTTTCTCATACAATAATAATGTCTACATATGTGCATATATATATATAAATAATATATATATATATATATATATCATATATATATATATATATATATATAAGTATATATCCATATATATATATATATATATATTTCAAAAGTGGGATACCTTCCCAAGTCTACTTGCCTTCATGAGCCTTGTTTTCAAAAAAACTTAAAGTAAAATCCTTTTATCACACTGCTGACAAAAACAGTTGGTAGTGGTGAAGTTGCTTCTTCTCTAAATCTCTAGTTATTATTCCCTTGGCAGCATTTTTTTTTTTCTTCCCTGAACTTGTGACTGTATTAAGCCCTTTTCCAGGTTACTAAGCCTTCCCATAGAGATAATCCCTGCTCGTCCGATGGCAGAAGTGAAAGTCGGATGGACTGCATGGCACAACAGCCCACAAGGTCAAACCCCTTATCAACGTGGTCAACAGAGCTACCCACAAGGTCAAAGGTAGTGCACCAAAAGCTATGTGTCTCATGATAGACAATAGATGACACCTTGGATAATGGGGAAATTAATCCAGCATAAGGCATACAAAGGGCCACACCATTTACGCTGAGAGATACACACCCGGACGCAGATCCGACTTACACTGCCCCTTGACCTCCACTCCTTTAGTGTCTGTTCCCCCTACGTGGCTGCCTATCCAGACCAGTAATCTTCCAGTGCCAATTTCCCAATCACAGCACCCCTTCATTGTTGGTGCATCTATGAGGACTCATCTCTCCAGAATTAGGTAAAGTGCCAGGAATCTATGGTTTACCAGTCATGTAGTTCTGTTTCTTGTGTTAATCATTTACTGCTTTCCAAACGCATTTCTCATATAGACCTGCCTTTCTTATTAACTTGCATTCTTAAGTAATTTTAATGCTGTTTTATAGCCGAGGAGCCTTGTGCCATCGTTGCATCCTCGAACCCTTATTTATGCTAATTCCGCCAAGTAATCATATGCATCCTCCATTGCAGACGGAGTTTTCTCGCTGTGGATCTTTTTCTTCAATTATGCTTTATTACCGTGTTCATCCCAATGCAATATAATTATCAGTGCCATCGAAGTGGAATTCCCAGCAGCTTCATACTGTTGTCACCTATCCATCATAATTTTGTGCTCCTGCAGGACCCCATTTACCTGTCTTAATTATCCCCATCTTTTCATTTTGTTATTGTAAATATGTGATTTTAGTTAACCTAAGAGTTTATCTCAATTTCCCCTTTCTAGCAAAGCCCTGAGCTCATTACCTTTTCTTTTAGTCAGATCAGCGTCATCCCTTGTGATAAGTTACTTCCCCCTAGATTAGAACTTAAAGAAAAAAGAGAGAAAAAAATATATATACATATACTTATTTTATATATATGTACACACACAGATATATATATATATATATATATATATATATATATATATATATATATATATATATATATATATATATATATATATATATATATATATATATATATATATATATATATATATATATATACATATATATATATATTAATAAAGCATTGGTTTGATTACACCACTGACTGTGAAGCCCATTGCTGCATATAATAACAACAATATATTTCATTCTCAGTCACATAAATCATTAAAAAATATAAGTTTCCGTGCCTCTTAACTGAGCAAAGGTGCGAAATGCAGGTTTTAAGATATCAAACATGAAAAGCTAATGATGCTACTTCAGTCATACATTGTATTCTGCTGTGAAGTTTAATGAGACTGTCAGAAAAATATTGTGGCTATAACTCATTCACTATCACTATTTTGCAAAATCAAGTACATTCAATTTAGTTCTGCTTTATTTATTTGCAACTGGCTTTTGGTTTTTAAGAGAGAGTTGATGTTTGTACATATTACTCATTTTTTTATTTTTTCTGATTACATTTTGTATAATATGTTTTAGCAACAAGAGAGAGAGAGAGAGAGAGAAGACCAATGATAATTTAGAGTTACTTGAAACATCCAGTTATTGTCTTTCTTCACATTAGCATCTTAATTTAAACGATTTGGTCAACCTACCCAAGCTGTCGCATCAATCTAAGTGCCATTAATTCCAGGTGACCTTTAGTATGAAATATAAATATGAATGTAAAATTAGTTATCATTAGTTTGATGCAATAATAACCTGTTCATAACGGAAAAATTAAATATGCCGTTCTGATAAACAGTACTACACCGAGATATAACACTATCTTTTAGATCTCTATGAACGAAGTCATCTGAGAAATTCTGATTATATGGTTTTAAGTATCTGAACGTTTTTTGTTTTGCAGATTTATATATGATATAATTTGCATTGTAATTTATATTCTATAGTAAATTTACCGAGATTATGTGTTTTCTGTAAGAAAAATTAAAATTCGATGAACGAAATCTAATAAAACTGTATCCTCACTTTTCTTTGTACAAAGGAAGTACATGACAACCCTTCCTGCTAATCACAGAGAACGGGTCGGTTAATTTGTGATTGGATTTTGCAAAATCATACGATTAGTGTTGTAATTCTGTTAATATTAGATTTCTGTTCTCTCTGACATTTAACTAACTATATATAATTTTATAATCTCTCGTGCTTTCAGTGCCTAGTCGTTGTAAGGATCACATACGTCTTTTATTTAATCATAATTTCTGATGATGAAAAATAGTCATATATATATATATATATATATATATATATATATATATATATATATATATATATATATATATATATGTCATATCAATATATTATGTGTATAATATATAATATTATATACTTTTCATATCAAATCATATCATTTCATGTAATAGAATATATATATACAACCCTTATGCTAATCACATAAATATATCGGTTAATTTGTTACATGGATTATTAACTAAAATCATACGAGCAGTGTTGTAATTCTGTTAATATTAGATCTCTGTTTAATATAATATTTTATATAATGTATATAATTTTATAATCTATATTTCATATATATATATATATATATATATATATATACGTCATTTCATTTTAATATATAATTTCTGATGATGAAAAATATATCATATATATATATATATATATATATATATATATATATATATATATATATATATATATATATATATATATATATATATATATATATATATATATATATATATATATATATATATATATATGTGTGTGTGTGTATGTGTGTGTGTGTGTGTGTGTGTGTGTGTGTGTAGGAATAGAAGAGCACAGGTTAACAACCACCAAATTTTATTTGTTACGATTTTCGTTGTTTCTGCCTAACAACATTTTCAAGCATAAAAGAGGCATTACAGTATTTTAATAGCTAAAAGATTATGCAATCATTATTGACTGACAAAGCTGAGTAAAGGTGACAACAATAAAAATAATTGACAAAAACTTGAAAATGATTTACAATAGCATATAAAGAAACTACTGAGTGGGTAAAACAGAAATTGAACATTTTACATTACAAATGAATTTTTGAATAATTTATATTAAAGGCAGGAGATAAGATGTATTGTCAAGGTTGAGCTCTGGTTTTGTAAAAAAAAAAAAAAATCGATAGACTCAGAGATTCTCAATAACGACTCTTCATTAAAAGTACCAAGAACACTAAAATTTTCTAATCTTCTACCTGTATTACATTCGTTTATGTATGTATTGCCGGTCTTGGAATGAATTCTTTAAATTTAACTTTAAAATAAATAACATACAAACTTAAATACACAGAGCATATTCTCATTGCAGCTTCTGGCAGTCATTTGACTCAGAAATAAAATTTCTTTTAAACTATTTAAAAAATAATGCTTATCCTAATAACACAATACATAGAGGAATTAGTTGTTCGTTGGACGAGTCGGTAGAGTCCTCGGCTAGCACTCTGCTAGGCCCGAGTTCGAGTCTCTGAACGGCCAATGAAGGATTATAGGAATTATTTCTGGTGATGGAAATTCATTTCTCGGTATAATGTTGTTCGGATTCCACAATAAGCTGTAGGTACCGTTGCTAGGTAACCAATTGGTTCTTAGCTACGTAAAATAAGTCTAATCCTTCGGGCCAGCCCTAGGAGAGCTGTTAATCAGCTCAGTGGTCTGGTTAAACCGAGGTATACTTCTTCAAAAAGGAATAAAAAAGTTCCTAAAAAAATCTTTCAGTATAAATAGCAAAAACAGATATACCAAGCGTTGGTAAACTGACTATGCATTTTAATCTGCCGTATGTAAGTGATCCATTATTTAAATACGTTAGAAGAGAGCTAAAAAAGATGTTTAAGTATAGCTTCCCCAGTATTAGCCCCAAGTTAATAGTTACCAGCAGCCTTACTATCCAAGGGTTGTTAAACCATAAAGATAAACTACCTCCAGACCTTTTGTCTGGCATCACCTATTTTTAGAAGTGTGACGTCTGTAGCGCCACCTATATTTGCCAGTCAAAGAGGTCAGTCCGGACAAGATCTTCCGACCATTATGCCATTTCTCCTCGTACTGTTTACTTCCTTGCCAATCCAACCAGATCACCGATTTTACAGCATATAGAGGAATGTAGTATGGTACATCTAATGAAGAATCATTATCGAGAATCTCTAAGTCGATCGAAATATTTTATTTTTTAGAAAACCAGATCTTAACCTTGACAATTCATCTTATACCTTGCTTTTAATATAAATCATTAAGTAATTCATTTATAATATAAACTGTTCCATTTCTGTTTTTACCCAAAAACAATGTGTCATTTGACAGATTTTATTAGTTATCTCCATTATTGTCATCTTGACTCATAAAATGATTGTATGGTCTTTTAACTATTAAGATTACAATGTATCTTTTAGGCTGAAAGTGTTGTTATGAAGAAACAACGGAACTTGATTGCTCTTTCTACTACTGAGACTAAGTTAAATATATTTATATATATATATATATATATTATATATATATATATATATATATATATATATATATAAATATATATATATATATATATATATATACATATATATGTGTGTGTGTGTGTGTGTGTGTGTGTATGTGTGTGTGTGTGTGTATATATATATATATATATATATATATATATATATATATATATATATGTGTATATATATATATATATTATATATATATATATATATATATATATATATATATATATATATATATATATGTATATATATGTATATATATATATATATATATATATATATATATATATATATATATATATATATATATATATATATATATATATATATATATATATATATATATATATATATATATATATATATATAATATATATATATATATATATATATATATATATATATATATATATATATATATATGTGTATATCTCTATATATATATAAAGTGTGGTGTTTATGCGTCTGTTTGCATGTACGCATGGAAATGGGTTAGTACAGGAAAGCCGTTTATTCCAAATTGCCAGGGTGTTTTAAAGCGAATTGCAATTTATATCATTCGATTTGATTAGGCATGATAGACAGACGCTATGCATCAGCATGGAATGAAGCCATTCTTTTTCAGCACTGAAATAAATACAAATAGCACAGCAAGGTGTCTGTGCTAATGGCCTCGGCGTTCTAATAGATCTCCCTGCGTTCAAGCCATCCTGCCGTTCTCGGCGCTTTGTCTTCCAAACAGAAATGGAATTGCAGCATTTGAAGCAAGGCTTATAAATGGCAGCCGACAGCTGTTCTGAACTCAAGGTGTCTGTGTGCTGAAAGATCCTAACATCGAATTTAGCGCTTTGGTCTGAAAGCTGTCCAGGTATTTATGCCAGAATATAAAGCTCATTAAGTTAATGCTCCATCTTCATGAAAAATGAATATTTCTTGAAGAAAAGGTTGCTAATTAAATGTCATTTGAGAGTATTATGCACAATGCATTATTTCAGATTATTTATCAATATACAAAAAAAATTCTTGTAGGGAAGTTGGTCACTAGAATGAATATCTAATTATGTAAACAATAAAAAAGAATGACTCCGCCGGAGTTAGAAATTACAGTATTAAGGATTCTTTTTCACTCGAAAG
>NC_089742.1:18589577-18622077 GCF_040412425.1 Macrobrachium rosenbergii
TAATGCTAGTACATATAATTATGCCATAGTAATTATATTCGCCCAACTTGGATACTTCCATAGAATCGTGTAGCAGTTCATATGATCGAGTTCTCCCGGGGGCAAAAATTCTGCTATTTATTTATTTATTTTTTTTTTGCTTTTTGTTATTTGGTAGATTGAGGTTGACAGCTAAAGGCATACTTCGTATGTTTTCCTATAAAACAACATCCAAAATAAAAAATATTTCACCTCTTATTCGGTTTGGATTCTCTTGCTTAAAACTAGTTCAATGATGTTATGAAAATATTGCTAACTGCACTCTGGCGTAATCCCAGAACGCATAGGTATCAATGTATCAAAGCCAGATCATAAAATGATGTTCACAATTTCTGTTTCAGAATTTATCATGTGGAGATCCTTATTGGAGAGAAGAGGAAACAGTACATTGCAAATTATGTTTTGTTTGTAAAAAGGTACATTTGAAAGATAGAAATCCTTTTTGGCTAGGTGGAGATTCATTGACCTCATTTTTTTCTTTTTTTTATTGACGTCAAGATAGTGCTCTTCGCTTGGATGTATTATACTACTCAAAAAATATCATTAATTGCGATTTTTTTTTAAATTACATTTAGGAGAATAAGAAGTTTGATATTATTTCAAGATATATATTCCAAAAACTTCTTGAAAAACAATTCCACTACAACCTTAATGTACATTAGAGTTTTTTTTTTTTTTTTAAACCGTGGAAATGGATTGGAATATGACATTCCTTTATCTTTGTACTTTTCGTCTACACATGACCGATATCATTAAGAAAACTTGACTGATCAATAAATTCAATAAGTAAAATAGGCTTTTAGGTATAGATATACCTTTTTTTAACAAGGTCTTGATAGGAAAGTTTTTTTAGATAAAATTTAAAGCCACAGGAAAACTTCATTCCGCGGTTAAGGAAGCATTTAGTTAATTAGTCTCGGCATGACCAATAAGGTTTATATTGTTAATTACTCCTTTCATGAAACAGGATTTGTTTGTATTCATTCTGTCTCCGTTGCTAATTGAGCTTAACTTGAATCAGTTACCTTCGGGATATAATATATACAGTATTTCATTTCATAATGGGCGCATCAACAGATATATATATATATATACTATATATATCATATAATATATATATATATATATATATATATATATATATATATATATATATATATATATATATATATATATAGCAGTTATATATATATATATTATATATATATAAAATTCTATATATATATATATTTTATATTTTGTTTGAAATTGTTCTGTGCATTAGTGATTATTTAAAGGACCTCATTAAAACTGGATGGTATGATAATGTGGACTGTTTGTCCATGAAAGCTTGTAACTTTTTTCTGAACAAAAATTTCACCTTTCATCCAGTTTTAATTGGATTCTTTTAATGTTAAATATAATCAATATAGCTATATATAAATAATATATATATATATATATATATATAATACACACACAGAACACACACACATCAACACACAACACACACACATAAAACACACACACACATATATTTCTGTTATATATATATATATATATATTATATATATATATATATATATTACATACATACATATATGTGTATATATGTACATATATTGAATTATTTATCACATCACCGTGACACATTATAAAAGGGAATACATATTGTTTAATATCCAATTGGCGCTACTTGGGGAATATCACCGAAGGGGTTTTCTTTTTTAATGAATGATTTGGTACCTAAGCTTGGATGAACACTACTGACAGTACCCATCAACGATTTTTCCACTGAGTCGACATTCTAGACTGTTAGGTTACCAAGAGAGGTGTCAAGTTAATGCCATCTCCACCTCTTGAAAAACACATACATACATATATATATATATGTACATATATATGTATTTTATATATATATATATATATATATATATATATATATATATATATATATATATATAAACGTCATGAATTAGCAATCATTGCAAAAGAAAAATATATATAAGAGTCAATTAAATTCAATAATTGTACATCCCACTGCATTAATCAGAAGAGAAAAATAAATGCCACTGGCATTGTTACAGACTTCAGTCGTTTTTGCATGTAAATCTTAATGCATGAAGAAAGTTCAAATTTCATCGATGCTTTATATATCACAGCTGTATTTACTGATCTAGAATCTCTACTAAGCTGATATATATGCAAATGTTTTTTTTTTCTTTTTAAGGGAACAACAACCACAGAGCCAAGTGCTCCTCGAGGGATAGCTTTTGTGACGGGGGAGAGGACTCTTCGCCAGCATGGGCTATTACACTATTGTGACATAGCTGTAATTATGGTCCAATGTTAAAAAAAAATAAATATATATATATATATATATATATATATATATATATATATATATATATATATACATATATATATATACATATATATATACATATACATATATATATATACATATATATATATATATATATATATATATATATATATATATATATATATATATATATATATATATATATATATATATATATATATATATACATACATATATATATATATATATACATATATTATATATATCATATATATATATATAAAATGGTACACATAATATTTAATATCAATATATAAATATATATATATATATATATATATATATATATAGTAATGAATGATTTGGTATATAGTACTATACACCCGATATATATATCAATATATATCCACTATATATACATTCCTATATATATACTGTTATATATATATAGGTATAAATATAATGCCATCTCATATATATATATACACATACATACATATATATATACATATATATATATATATATATATATATATATATATATATATATATATATATATATATATATATATATATATATATATATATATATATATATATATATATATATATATAAAATATATATATATATATATATATATATATATATATATATATATATATATATATATATATATATATATATATATATATATATATATTTATATATATATATATATATATATATATATATATATATATATATATATATATATATATATATATATATATATATATATATATATATATATATATATATATATATATATAAATACTAGAAATCATCAATCAATCAAAAAAAAGAAAAAATATATAAGAGATCGAATTAAACTTGGTGGAATAAATGCAATCCACTGGCCATACAAATCAGAGGTTTTGGAAAAATAAATGCACTGGTATTACCTGGGCATACTTCAGTCGTTTTTGCATGTAAATCTTAATGCATCAAAAGACAACATTTCATCGATGCTTTATATTCTGAGCTGATTTAAGATCTAGAAATCATCAACTAAGCTGATATATATGGCAAAATGTTTTTTTTTCACGGGAACAACAACCACAGGTCTCCAAGTGCCCCTCGAGGGATGAGCTTTTGTGACTGGGCCAGGACTCTTCGCCAGCATGGGCTATTCAACTATTGTGACATAAGCTGTATTATGGTCAATGCATAACCAGAAAAAAAAAAAAAAAAAAAAAAAAAAAAAAAAAATATATATATATTGAATCAGATAGAAATATATATATATATATATTTGGGGATAAATATATATGTTATATATTATCTTTCGGGAAAAGTTACTTTTACTTATATGCAATAGCTTGCCCAGGTAATTCCTTGGGCAGTTGCTCAGGTTCCAATTTAGACTTGTATGGCCCATGGTAACGCCCTTATATTTACATGAGAGATATTCGATCCCGATGAATCAGAAATTTATTTCTGTTCCACATGTGATTGTGTGTTATGATTTATCTTATTCACTATAGGGATAATGAATGAAATGTTGTATATTATCATTGCTGAGTCGGGAAGTTGGGGGAAAAACTGCTGCTGGTATGCAAGCAGTTAGCTTGCCCAGGTAATTCCTTTGGGTGCAGTTATCAGGTTCCAATCTTTAGACTTGTATGGCCCAGTGGTAACGCCCTTGCTTTCCACCTGAGAGATGATCCTGACGTGAGTCATATTATATATATATATATATATATATATATATATATATATATATATATATATATATATATATATATATATATATATATATATATATATATATATACATGGTCATCCATTCTTTCTGGCAGGGTTCCAAAAAAGACGCATTGGCCTAAGAAGCCAAAAATATTTTCAAATACGAAACAAGGTGCGAGAACAATTTGATGTTATCGTAATTTTGGGGGGACTGAAGGAAATGGTCATTGTGATTTACATTTATTTATTCCTAAAAATTAACCTAAGTCAGTATTATAAACCATTCAGCAATGTTCAAAAGTTCACTTATAGGTTTTAAAAAACTAATGCATTATTCTCATTCATGGTCATGAATCTTTTCCCATTGTTAGCAATACCTTCAGGAACACTGTTTTTCAAAATATATGTTCAACATAGAATGAAAATTAATAAGTCCCTTGAATAAAATAAATAATATTTTTTATTGATGAATGCTTAGAAACCATTCGCTTCGAAGATGTATCTACGTTTTTAACATGAGAACGGGGGATTGCATTTACGTCAGTAATTGGCAGACTAATTTATGCCATCAGGAAATTGCGACATAACAGTAATGAAAGCGAAGAATATGTCTTTTTAAGGTCAAAAAAGTTTCAGTGTCCCTTACGGCGTGTCAAAGACAATGTTGATGACTAAAAAATTAAATAAGCCAATGAAAACTAGCATGAGGAAAAAGATGAAGATTAGAGAACGCAAGACGGGAGATCGAGGTCGAAGAATGTTAATAAAAGAATGAAACGGATGAACAATGAAATATATAAAGAAAAATCAACCCTTCGGAATTTTATGAAGGAACAAATGGTTAAGAATGTAACACATTTACCAGACTTAGCAGTATTTGTGAGGAAATATACTTTCTGAGAATGAGAGAAATGGCTATAAATAACAACACTGTAAATAGTTAAAACATGATATTGATGACACTGACAGCACTTCATGGAATTTAGAAGGCTAATACAGCATTAGGAGTTCTCACTGTAATTTTCTTTGAAGCGGGTAACAGAGATAAATGGACAGAACGTTATATCTAGGGCATTAAACTGAATAAGAAAAGTGAACGAAAAAATGCTTGAAGTTAATAATCTTGATTGCTGATCACAATACAACAGTTATAAGGGCGACACACGGTGAATTCAGCCAAGACCCAATAATAAATAGTTTAACTCCAAAAACAAGTATAAAATATTATTCACAGACAACCAGTGACACGCAGTGAGAGAACGGAGGAAGATTTTGATCTTGAATACGAGCGAGAAACTGTGGGATTTGCCACTATCATAATGTACCCTAGAAGAGTCCTTTGCAGTGGCACTAATCAAGGTCTAACAAGAGCGTCCAAAGGGACAAATATATGACTAAAATGCTCCCATCGAGGATAAAAATTGATTGACAATAGAATCTCCCTACTTTAATGCTGACTATAAAATGTGGTTAAGTTGTCTTCCTTTCAATATCTAAAATAAAATGAACTGCGATTACAATATTCTGTTGACATCATTATGAACTTAATAGGAGGAAATTTTATTACTGGATGTTGAATTGATATTCTTTCAGTAATATATAGACCATATTCCTTTGATATTCTATTAGTATATATATATATATATATATATATATATATATATATATATATATATATATATATATATATATATATATATATATATATATATATATATATATATATATATATATATATATATATATATATATATATATATATATGAGTGTTTCAAGTACCTATATATATATATATTATTACACAATTGATCACAGAATTTTAAAATTTATATATATATACTTCAGCCACATACTGGTTATTACACAATTGATCACAGAATTTAAAAATTTACCTCACTTCAGCCACATACCTGAACTCTTATAACAATAAAAATTACGACTGAGTACTCTAAACATAACAGTGATCCCTTAACAAACTTACTAATCATGTGAAAAATCAAACTATGTTTATCAAAACACGTATTAAGTATCAACAATTAAACAAAAATGTAATAGAGTAAAAGGGCATCACTCCATCAAAGAACTTGAACTGTTTCCCTGGTCTTAATTCACTTCAGCAAAACCAAACGAACAAAACATGTTTATCACTTTGCTTTATAAACACAATTAATCCTATTCACTGGTGGTCAATAAATGAAAAAGTTTTTTTAAAACATTAAATACAAAAATTTATTTTTAAAATCAAAATTTATAATTAGAATTAACAGTCTGAAAATTTTTACTATTACTTGAAAACAACACAAAATTAATTAATTCTTGAGCTAAATTATTAAACAAAATTACATCACAAAAACCTTCAATTTATCAAGAAATTAAGTTAATCAAGATAAATTTAAACTATCAAGAATTACTCAAGGTTTGAAAAGTAAATTTTAATAAAAGAAAATTAAATTAAGTATGCAATCTTAAATTATCAAGAAATATTTAAAATGCTAAGTAAATAAATGTTAAATCACAAATATATAAAATATGGAAAATCAAGAGAGTGCAAACACAATAACACAAAAATACACAAAAGATTTATGAATGATAATTTCACCTAGACAAAAATTCACTTATTATACCTTATTATACCATGGTAATAATAAGTAAAATTCACTTTACCTTACAGAAACTGTGAAAACCTTTACAAAATCAAGTAGCTGCTTTAAATTCACAAAACACACTTTTTTACAAGGCACAGTTACCAAATTACTTCTCTTACATTCAGAACTCAAAAACTAAGATTAGCGCCAATGACCACACTAACACTTTACGTTAATAATTTCTCTCTTTTGAAGAGAGAGAGAGAGCAAGAGGAACTAACATGAACGGTCTCTGATATCAGAATGAATAAATTTTAGGATTCCAGTAGGAAATGAAAGAATCAGATGATGTCATTAAGGCATTTTGGAAATGAGATACAAGAGAAAATTCTAGAAGAAGGAAGATGACGTAATCGATCAAAAGGTGTACTCTTACTCTCAAAAGGGCATGCAAGATTAAAAAAAAAAAAGCCATATAGGACACGATCAGAGCAATAAGTGATCAGATTAATCCATGTAACATTGAGAAATCATTCGTCTTCTTCTCGTATGGGACAAAGCTTTTACAGAAATCTTAACACGACTCGGTTGCTATCCCCAACCTGTCAACACGGGAAGCAAAACAAAGATCTCTCTTATCTTGACTGAAGTAAAACCAACCCTTTGCCATAACACACACGTGTTGCTCATATACTACATTACTATTAACCCTTAAATGCCGAGCCTCTATTTACAAAAGTGTCTGTCGAATGCCGGTGGCGTTCGAGAGTTAGCGCCGAAGTGGAAAAAAAGTTTTTTTTTTTTTTTTAAATCACACCACGCTTAGTTTTCAAGATTAAGAGTTTATTTTTGGCTCTTTTTTGTCATTGCTTGAAGTTTGGTATGCTACCATCAGAAATGAAAAAAAAATCATTATCATATATAAATATTGGAATATATGACAGAGCGAAAAAAAAAATTCACGCTGTGAGCAACACGGTTAAAGCTAATTAGTTATTTTTTTTGTTGTATTGTATACTAAATTGCGATGATTTTGGTATATAACAAATTGTAAAACGATCAAAGCAACGCAGAGAAAATATTATCAAAAAAATTATGCAAGAATTTGTGACTCACAGATGTAAAAACAAGTTTTTTTTCAAAAATTCACCATAAATCGATATATTGTGCTAGAGACTTCCTGTTTATTGTAAAATGAAGGTAATTGATTGAATATTACTAGGCTGTAAGTGTCTTAGCTTACAATTAAATTTTTCGACCATTTCATTCGAGTTAAATTTGACCAAAGGTCGAATTTTTTCTATAATATCGCGATTTATATGAAAATATTTCAAAACTGATAAAACCTACAACCATGAGTTATTTTTTGTTCTATTTTACATGATATTGCCCACAATCTCATGTACAACACGTTATGTAAGGCCTAATATAAAACGGTGCGAAAATTACGACAAGGTGTCTAAAGAAATTCTGAGTTTTCCAGCCGAGTTACCGCGTGCTGACGTAAGGAAAAAGTATTTTTTTTTTAAATTCACCATAAATCGCAATATTGTGCTAGAGACTTCACGTTTGTTGCAAAATGAAGGTAAATGATTCAATATTGCTAGAATGTAAGAGTTTTAGCTTACAATTGCGTTTTTTTACCATTTAGCTCGAGTCAAAGTTAACCAAAGGTTGAAATTTTGGCACTTATCGTGATTTATATGAAAATATTTCAAAATTGATATAAGATACAACCATAAGTTATTTTTTGTTGTATTCTACATGAAATTGCACACAGTTTCATATATAAAACATTATGTAATGGGTAATATAAAATGGTGCAAACATTACGACAAAGTAACAAAAGAATTTCTGAGATTTTCGGACAAGTTACCCCGTGCAGATGTAAGGACAATTTTTTTTTTAAATTCACCATAAATCTAAATATTGTGCTAGAGACTTTCAATTTGTTGTAAAATTAAGGTAAATGATGGAATATTACTAGAATGTAAGAGTTTTAGGTTACAATTGCGTTTTTCGACCATTTCGGTCGAGTCAAAGTTGACCAAAGGTTGAAATTTTGGCACTTTTCGTGATTTATATGAAAATATTTCGAGACTGATAAAACCTAAAACTATCGGTTGTTTTTTGTTGTATTCTACCTGAAATTGCGCACATTTTCATATATAAAACTTTATGTAACGGCTAATAAAAAATGGTGCAAAAAATATGACAAAGTGACAAAAGAATTTTTGAGATGCGTCGCTGATGCTCTGTAGTGCGAGAAGAAAGAAATTTGCGCATGCACGGCTCGGTAACACTTATAAACAAAACAACAGCATGATCCATGAACTCCCAGCATCCCTCAAGCGTGTGATTTAAATTCTTTCGCAAACTATGCCTTTAACTATTTTTCTGCGAATATTTTTAAAAACTTTTTGTAGTCGACATACCGTACGTCCGCTCGGCACCCGATGGACAATTTTAGTCGATGTACGATACGTCCAGTCAGTGTTTAAGGGTTAATGATGTATTATTATTTCTAAATTATGCTGTTAAGTTATCTAAATCACTAACTCTTTTGAGATCTGATACTACACCACATACGATATTTCAACAATTATTATTATTACACATAACACATGATAAACAGAGGAGTAAATATAAGAAAACTATAGGAAGATATACATATTATACAGCAACATCATGAAATTCCTCCCACCAGAAGATTAGCTATCCTTGGTTTGAATCCAATGATTCAGAACAGGATGAATAACCGACAATTACATTGTTCTTTCTAAAAATGTTCTTTATCTCTACAAAGTATGGTTACAAAATCAGTCAGGGGAGCTCCTATGGCTGAGAAATTCGGAAAGAATCGGGGATAAACTCCAGCCATGCCCCAAAATCTTTGTAGCTGTTTCCTCATAGTAGGTGGGGTTACCCTTGTGGATACCTTCTGCATTAGCAAGAATGCCTTTTCCATCTTCAAATCCTAGATACTGAACAGTTGTCTTTCCAAACTTACTTTTTTGTAAGTTGATTGTTAGTCCTAGTTCCCGTAGTTTCTTGAACACTTTTCTTAAAATCTTCAGATGTTCTTCCCATGTATTAGAATAAATCACAATGTCATCAAGATATACACCCACTCCTTCTATCGACCCTGGCAGTTGATCCATAACTCGTTACAATGTTGCAGGTGCATTCATCAGACCAAACAGCAAAACAGTCTATTGATACGGTCCAAAAGGAGTAATGAAAGCTGACAGCAATTTAACATTCTTATCTAAGGGAATTTGATAATATCCTTTCAACAAGTCTATCTTGGAAACAAATTTGGCTTGCCCAATATTATCAAGTAATTGATCAATAAGAGGCAAGGGATAATTGTCAGCCACACTGATGGAATTAATTTTCCTATAATCAGTACATATCCTAAATGAGCCATCTGGTTTCTTCACTAACACACAAGGAGAACTATAATTACTTGAATTGGGTTCTGCTAATTCATGCTGCAACAAATATTCAACTTCTTTCTTCAAAACATCTCGATGAAAAGGTGATAAGCGATATGCTCTCTGTTTAAAAGGTTTTCCATCTTCTCTGATATTTATCTCATGCTTTGTCAGATTGGCACACCTAGGTACATCTGCAAAAATTTCAGGGAAACTTTGAATCACTTCACTTAATTCACTATTTTGCTCAACACTCAGATGTTTTAGTTTACCCTCCAAATTTTCCAATATTGAAGAATTGTTCATCTTGCTTTCAGTTCCCATTTCATAGCCATCATTGTCCTCTGTAGATGAAGTTGTCTGTGTAATTGGCACTGTTTCAGTTTTAGTCTCTGAGAAGTAAGGTTTCAAAAGATTCACATGTATTTTCCTCTGTCATTTCATTCTTCCTGGTGTTTCGACAGCAAAAGTTCTATCACTTAACTTCCCTATTATCCTATAAGGACCTTGAGAGTTATTGGTAAGGGGAATTTTTTTTACTGGTAAGAACAATAGAACCTGCTGTCCTACACTAAAACTCCTTAGCTTAGTCTTAGCATGTATCTCCTTTTCATTATCTCTTGCCTTATTTTCAGATTTTCTAAAGAGAATTTTCTAATTTCTCTTAACCTTTTCATCAAAATCTTCACATATTCTCCTGGGATTTTCTCTTGATTTTCTTCCCAATTCTCTGCAAGAATCTTCAATGGACCTCTCACGTCTCGTCCAAAAATCATTTCATTAGGTGAACATCCCATACTTTCTTGAAAAGCATTCCTAACTTCAAACAACATCAAGGGTAAACCAGCATCCCATTCTCTTCCTGATTCATTACAGTACTTTGTTAACATACTTTTCAATGTCTGGCAGAACCTTTCCAAGACTCCTTGAGTTTCTGGATGATAAGCAGTTGATAACTGTTGTTTCACTCCTAACAAGTTCATCACATCCCGGAACAATTTTGAAGTAAAGTTCGTTCCTCTATCACTTTGCACAATTTCTGGTATTCTAAACTTGACAAAAACTCCACCAACTTCTCAGCAACTACCATTGCACTTATACTTCATACAGGAATTGCCTCAGGAAACCTTGTCACTGGACAGATTAATGTTAACAGATATTAATTTCCTTTCTTTGTTTTAGAAAGCTGACTAACCACATCTATAATCACCTTGCTAAAGGCTTCTCCTCTAACTTCTATGGGTTGTAGGGGGGCTAGCTGAATGGTTTCATGCGGTTTTCCAGTTATCTGGCATGTTTGACACTCTCTGCAAAACCTGCTAACATCCTTGTGAAGTCCAGTCCAGAAAAACATACTTCATAATCTTCTCAGCAGTCTTCCTGATTGCCATATGTCAATACTCATGCACTACTGCTACCACTTGCTTCCTCAGTGGATATGGAATCTAAATTTTATGATATTCTCCCCATGCAGCATTTCCTGGTATATCTGCAGGTCGATGCTTCCTCATTAGCAATCCTTCATCTATTCAACTTCATCTCCAACTGGTCACTTGACCATCACTTCAGCAGAGACTGAACTCTCAATTGTGCTAACTCTGACTACCAAGAAGTTTCACTACTATCTTCAGAAACACTTTAACTACTCTGAGTCTCTTCTAGAACAACAGGATCCTCTTCTTCTTGGGAAATCTCTTCATTTAATGCTAGGGGAAACGAGAAGCTCACTTTCCTGGAACAGCTCTTCTAAGCCCAAAGATCCGGAATTGATCCTTCTGGTGCAGGTAAATCCTCAGTTTCTTCACTTGCAGATGTAGTTCTCTTCATACTCCTGGTAGTTACACAACTTGAAAACAGGTGGGGGTTTTTCTTCTCTAACTCTACCGAAGGACTAATCCTCAACGGTCTGTCTGTCACTATAGGACAAGGAACTAATGGTATACCACCAACTTCATTACCCAGTAAAACATGCACACTTCAAAAGCTAGTGAGTCCTTTACAGCAAAATCAACATTCCCTGTCACCAATCCACAGGACAGGTGCAAGCAGCATATAGGAGTTACCTCTTCTCCCCCTATACCTTCAAAATAACTGAATCTCAGGTGAAATTTTCTCCAACTGTGGGTGAGCACCACGAACTACCACGTTATGGTTACTCCCTGTATCACGTAATACCTTGACTGGAACCTGCACACTCCCTCCTTGAGTTTCCAGCTTACCTTCATAGCTATACAATTTTAAAAAGCAGTACCAAGCTTTCAGCCACTCACTGCTTGAGGGTACATTACCATTGGTTGCTAAACACTCTGCTTGTTTAGTCTCAGTCTTTCCCACACTGCTCTTCATAGTTTGCTTTACCTGGTTACCTTTAACCACTTGACAAACTGGCTTGGTCTGCTGTTGTGTCTGATAATCTCGACTGTAGTGTCCTACTCTTCCATATTTGAGGCAAACAACATTAGTCTTCTGTATATGTCTAGAGAAACTGGATGATGAGGATTTAACATTCGATTGCTGAGGGGTATTACCTGGCTCTGTACTGGCATGGCCACTAGAAGGATTCCCAGTTGTAATGTTCCTGAAATTTGGATGAGAACTAAAACCTGTGCTTTGTTGTTTCTGGTACTTGACATTATAGTTTCTTTTGCTACAAATTATGGTAAAATCATCACTCAGTGTAGTAGCTTTGTCAAGTTTCTTAACCTCTCTCTCTCTTACATAGGCTCTTATGGTTCAGGAATTCCTCTAAGATATTGCTCTAGGACTACCATCTGCTCAAGTTCGTCCATAGATTTAACTTTAGCAGCCTCCAACCATCGTCTAAATCATCATACTTTGTAGGCATAATCCAAGAAAGTCATCTTGTCATCCTTTCTCAAAGATCTGAATCTTTCATTGTGATATTCAGGGGTCATCATTGTGTTTGAGTACCTTGTACGCTTTACACTGATCAGCTGATAAGGCTAAATAAGCACTTCTTCCTTTACCAATGAGAACACTCTGTAAAAGACTGGCCATTTATCTTCTGGCCATCTAATACCTGAAGCCACTTCTTCAAAGTAATAAAAAAATTCATCTGGAGCTTCTTCTGTAAACTTTGGAATAAACTTCTGCACTCTTACTACATAAAGTACAGGCTCTTGAGTACCTTGGATAGGGTTTGACAGTGTTACAGGTAACTTGGATCAAACTTTTATTAACTCCATCTCTTTGTCTTGCTTTTTCTCTTTCTTCTCTTGATTTTTCTCTTTCTTCTTCTGCTGTTTTTTCTTCTTCTCTCTATTTTCCTTCTCTTTTCTCTCTGTCTTCTCTTTCTCTTTCAGCCTGCATCTTCAGCTTAATCAAACTTTCTTCCCTTTTATGCGTCTAAGCTCTGCTTTTGCAACACTTTTCTTTTTCTTCTTCTGCTCTTGCTTATTTATAAACTCTGCCTCTGCTGCATTCAACAGCTCTTGTACCTTTTCTAACTCTTCATCTATTTTACCAGAGTCCATCAATGCTTGGATTACAATACATCTGATTTGTACCTTAGTTGTACCACTAGACACATTATCCCCATGTGCCACGCCTAATGCAGTCCACTGCACCTTAGTCAGGTTGGATTCAGATAACTCTTGGATGGATGGAGCTGCTAAAAACTTCTGAACATTGAACAGAGCCATTTTCTCTAAGTTACTCAACTAAATAATTCACAATACAGCATTAAGATAATTTTGTGGTCATTCTCCTATCAAAATATATCCCTAACACCACCAGAATAAACCATAAACCAGAGTGATATTTTATTTTGTTCCAGGGTCTGGGCACCAAAAATATTGTCATGATTTGTTCCAAGTACCTCTGTTATTACACAGTTAATCACAGAATTAAAAATTTAGGAATTTATTTCAGCCAGATACCTGAATTTCTCATAACAATATGTGTTTCGGACTGAGTACTCTAAAGGTAACGGTGCTGAAAATTTTCCTAGCCTAAGTCCAAAAATGCTTCAATTATAATCCACCCACCTGCTCAAGTTGTTCTTCTTTAATTAGCTGCAATCCAGCTTTCGACAAGAAAAACCACAAACCAGACTTACAAACCAAACCTTACTCGACCTAACCATCAGAACAACATCTCTACGTGCAAAACTCTGTTCAAAGTTCAACACTCCATGCCTCATCTTTGTTTACATTTTCTTTCCCTCCTGCCATTTCTGACCTATGAAGTCATTTCCTATAACGTCACAACAAGAACAGATACTTTTTAAACATAAAGGAATGTTTGGCTATAAAAATCTTATAAAATCAAACAAGTGCTTTTTATACATTTTGTAATGCCCATACCTTTTCACTAAAGCAGAAAATAAAAATAAATAATAATTAACTTATAAAATTAACAAATAATCAACAGTGATCCCTTAACAAACTTACTAATCATGTGAAAAATCAAACTAAGTTTATCAAAACATGTGTTATGTATCAACAATTAAACAAAAAATAGTAAAAGGGCATCATGGCATCAAACAACTTTAACTGTTTCCCTGGTCTTAATTCACTTCAGCAAAACTAAAGGAATAAAACATGTTTACCACTTTGCCTTATAAACACAAATAATCCTATTCACTGGTGGTCAATAAATGAAACAGTTTTATTTAAAAACATAAATACAAAAATTTATTTTTAAAATCAAAATTTATGATTAGAATTCACAATCTGGAAAAATTTACTATTACTTGAAAACAACACAAAATTTAATTGATTCTTCAGATAAATTATTAAATAAAACTAAATGACAAAAATCTTTGATTTATCAAGAAATTAAGTTAATCAAGATAAATTTAAACTATCAAGAGTTACTCAAGATTTGAAAAGTAAATCTTAATAAAAGAAAATTATGTCAAGTATGCAATGTTAAATTATCAAGAAATATTTAAAATGCTAAGTAAATAAATGTTAAATCACAAATACATAAAGAGTGAAAAATCAAGAGATTGCAAACACAATAACACACAAAAATAGACAAAAGATTTATCAACAATAATTTCACCTAGGGAAAAAATCTCTTAATATACATTATTATACTATGGAATTAATAAGTAAAATGCCCTTTACCTTACACAAACTTGTAAAAATCTTTGCAAAACCAAGTAACTGCTTTAATTTCACAAAATCTACTTTTTTTATAAGGAGCCATTACCAAATCACTTTTCCTACTTTCAGATCTCAAAAGCTAAGACCACACCAGTGACAACACTAACACTTTACGTTAATAATTTCTCTCTTTTGAAGAAAGAGACAGAGAGAGAAGAAAGGGAACCAATATGAATGGTCTCTGAAATCAGAATGAATAAATTTTAGGATTCCAGTAGGAAATGAAAGAATCAGATGATGTCATTAAGGCATTTTGGAAATGAGATACAAGAGAAAATTCTAGAGGAAGGAAAATGATGTAATCGATCGAGACAAGTACTCTCATTCTCAAAAGGGCATATGTAATTAAAACAAAAAAAATCACATGGGACGCGATCAGACCAATACGTGATCAGAGCAATCTGTGTAAAACTGCAAAATTATTTGTCTTCTTCTTGTATGGGACAAAATTTTTACAGAAATCTTAACATAACTCGATTACTATTCCCGACCTGTCAACATGGGAAGAAAAACAAAGAGGTTCTTGTCTTAACTAATGACAACTGATACAAAGTAATGCCAACACCAGTAACATAATAAACCCAAAAAATGTCTTATCATTTAATTAAACTGTTGAATGAAACAAACGTTTTTTTAAATGACAGGGACTACAATGATCACAACATATTTATAATTATGATGACATTGCTTACTTATTAAAAAATTTAAATATTATATAAAAATTACACTGTTAGTAATGGTATATCACTAACTCTTATTGGATCTATATTTAAACTACATATTATTTCAACAATTATTATATATTATATATAACATATGATCCATAAAAAGTAAATATATATAAATATATATGATATGTATATATGCATGGGTAGGGATAAATCATTTGATTATATTCAATATATCATTTATATAAATATATATATATATATATATATAGTATTATATATATATATAATATAGAAACTAATACATATATATATATCAAAGATATATGATATATAAAGCATATATGCATATCCATATATAAAATATCTATATATATTATATATATATATATATACACTCAGATTCTACACATATATATATATATATCTTATATATAAAATTGTTATCAGGATGATGGAATATATAACTATATTGCATACGCATTCCTAATAAATAAAAATTTAGTTCCTATATAATGGCAATAAATTATTGATATAAAACATCCTTGAGTTTCGTTATGACTGACGTATTAAATGCGTAAACGAAACCGTTATAATTTAATAAATATAATGGCGTATTAAATATATATCCATTAATTATTAATTATAATTAGGATTAATATATAAAATAAATAAATAAAATTAAATATATATAGTAATTAAATAATTAAACCAGCATAAATATTGTTGGAATATATATTGTGGATGAGCTCGAGCGGAAAATAAAATAGGTATATATATATAATATATATAGCAACCACCGTTATATAAATATATAGTATAATATATATTACTCCAAGACGTTAGATAAAGGATATATATATATCTATATATAATATATATGTAGAACAACGGAATATATATATATATATATATATATATATTATTTTGATCGTTTTATACATTTATATATAATATATATATATAATATATAATACACTATTGCCTTACCAATTGATTGCAGGTGTCTAAAAATATTTAATAAAAAATTTAATATATATTTCGTTTTGCAATGTAAATAAGTTTATTTTTTTATATATAATTGCAATATAGGCTAATGTTGTTTTGATAATCGGCGTTTTATATTTATTTTTGCGTAAATATAGTAATAGTATATATAGTATGTATTAATAAGGTTGTTTGAATTTTTTAATAGCTAATTTGAAATAAAATTTTTAATTTCTTAGGAAGTTCATGTCGGTTTTTTGAAAATTTAATATAACACTCAGTCATTTCCGATTATTCTTTAGTTTTGTTCTTTTAGTGATTTATCAAATCCATGGACTGACCATTATCCTTTGCATTCTAAAAATCAAGAATAAAAAGCATGAAGTTAATGAATCTCTGCTTAGTCTGAATATGACTTTACAGTTTAAATCAACGCGGGAAAGGATTTTTCTAAAGAAAAAGTAGTTGTTCAACTTTGTTGGTAGTTTCCATTTCATCATAATGGTGGTTTTCGGAGGTAATTCGAAGTTATACATTAACCAACAGAAATTGGGGGCCATTTTATGGTCTGGTTTTGATAAGTCTACGCCTACAAGTTCATGGAATACATCAAGGTGTTTTTAACAATAGATTTTCAGCCACATTCAACTAGTTTCAAATGTGAAAATACAAAGTGAGTGAGAAAATGTGGAAAATTTCTTTTGAGTTTTTTTTTTTAAATTGGAAAACAACGTAAAGGTTTGCTTTAAGCGTAGTGCAAACTTGGCGGTAACGGGTATCTTGAATAATAAACAGCTCGCTGTAACAAATATATGTCCAGTCCCTGGGAGGTTGGTCATTTGAGCGTTGGTTTTATAAGTTACATTACAAATAAGGAGTAATGAACATATGATGTTGTAGCGGACCTATCATTCAACTAGTTTGAGCACTGTCTTTTCTCTGTGCATTCACCATGGCTGCTAAAAAGGAAACTTTTCTTTGTAAAATTTTTCATATGAAAACATAAAAAGAAATAAATTAGCTATCAAACTCAACCTAACAAATGATAAATAACAAATATTTTATACTTTTTACATCAAAGTGAGAATACTTTGGTCTGCTTTGTACTGCGATCCAAATAAAGGAAATTGATACTGAAATTTCGTTTCCATTAGGTGAGTGTAAATTTAATTGCAATTAATCTTATAACTAGCAAAAAAAAAATATATAAAATGATTGATACGCTTTCTTTGAAAATGAAATACTGCTCGATTACGTCCCGGAAGGCATTTCATACATCTACTTAAGCAGCCAAATGAATACGGAAATGCCATCTGCATACATGAAATTTAAATTCAGCTTTAAATGACCATAAAGGGTTGGAGTGAGTTCATGTCAGGATTAACCATGATTTATGCAGTTGTTTTTCAATGATAGAAAAAGATAATCTTTCAAATATCCCAATTTCAAGCACCAGTTTGATAATGTCATTGGTTCTAAGAAACATCATGCTGATTCTGCTAAGTTATCAGTATTTATTTGAGAAAAAAGAATTGTTATCACTTAAACTTCCTCAGACATTTTTATGTCAGTAATAAAAATTAGCTCAGACAAACGTAATGTTAGGTTTATCTAAAGTTTGGTTATGACAAAAAATTATTATTTACTTAAAGAATGTTAGGTTTACCATTAATACTTCCACTTTAGGGATTAGATTTGCTTAAGTATGTCATATCTGAAGTTCTTTCTTGTTTCAGCCTAACCTAAATAAGTATTTATTGTTTTTTTGGATATTAACACTCAGGAAAATATTTTTAAATCGATATTTAAAATCAAATTACTGCTAAATGTTTTAACATGTTTTTATTTAAAACTTTCTAACTAATTGCTTTTTTACCCTACATGTGACTAAAATTTTTGACTTGAAATTACATGGTTACTTGAAACCCGGTGACATTACAATTTAAATGATCAGTACGTCAGCAGTAGGAATAAAAGAAGAAAAAATGATAGTAATAATCCCAATATATCAGCTAATTGTATGAAAGCGTCCTACTTTTCAAAATTTTGAATCGGTAGTTAGTAAACCATCTAAAATTTTTCAAACTTCTGCAGCAGCTGGACACTCATTACGTTATTTTTTTTTTTTAAAACTTATGAAGGCCAAAATTTCTGTCAATAGTAAAAGTATAAAATAAAAAATAAAAAAACAAACATGGGCTTAATGAATCATAAGTGTTATGGAAAAAGTAATTTTTTGCACTTTCCATATATTTGTACAATTAATCATGTCTAAAATATCATCTGCCCTAAAACAAAAGAAATACAAAGATTATAATTTAAATTTGTGTTAGCATTTTCAATGTAGAAATAGGAAACATTTTTTTTACTAGACATTAGAGCAATTGTAATGAAAATAGGTATGTCTGAAAGGAATATTCTGTACTATTAAGTGAGTCAAAGATCTTATAAAAAGAGCTGCTATTAAACATTTCTTTTTGTATTTATTTTTATATTTGTCATAATTTATTAGTATTATAAATAGGTCAAAAAGTTATTGAACTTTAAGCAAATGTCTACTTTCCAAAAAGAAAATTTCCTTTTAATTTTGTTCCTTGATGGTAGGTGGAAAAATATATTAAAAAAATTTCATTATATGAGCACTTTGCATGTCGCACTGTGGTTGATAAATTAATAGGCTGCTTGTATGCAATTCAATATCTAATCTTTGACATGGGAAGATCATTGTTTTGAAAGGTAAAAAATGTTTTTGAGTATTGATTTGATATATATTTTATATTTCATAAATTTTGCTGACAGGTAATTTTTTTTATAAATCAACAAGGTTTTTTTATACTTATGAATGTATTCAGCAATTTTCTTTTACAACAAGACTAGAATTGTTTTTTATTTTCATAATATGATTTGATCAACACTGTTAATCAATTAGAAGAATTTTATGTTTTTATATCATTGGACCTCATTCATTCTTATTTCAACTCTTGAGCATATACAGTACTTACTAAGATTGTGAAATAGATAATGGGCAGAAATCTCTTTAGTTTTGAGTCTATGTTGGGATTAAAGTGACAAAAGTTAGTGTCTTTTGATAAACAACAAATGAGAGAAGTTTAAAGAATGAATTACTTTATAGGATTTACAGTATAATCATGTTTACTTACCTTGGTATATGACAAAATCACCAAAGTACCTTCTAATCATTTTGTTGCTCTTGAAGTGTTAGATAGAACTATGTGGAACTTATTAATAGGAATGGTTTAGTAAAGAAATATGAGGAAATCTTTAATAATCAATTGAATTTTTTTAATTATAGAAGAAATAATAGTAGATCTTGCCAATTATGAAGAGTCCACATAGGCCAGTAATCAGAACTGAAGAACAAATAACTAAAATAAGGTCAGTTTTCAATTGTTCTTTGAAAACCTCAAAGGACCTACCATCTTTAAAAGGCTGCTTATACTGGTATTGACTTGATGGGTTCCATTTTGAATATTGCTATTTTTATTTCAGAACTAATCAATATGCTATGTTAGCCGACATAAAGTCTGCCTTTCTTATGAATAAGTATATGAATATATCAGAATATATTTAGCTTCTTTTGGAGAAGAGGAAATAAATTAGTTTGTTATCGATATAAAACTATTGTTTTTGGACACACTTCTCCTTTTATCTTGAATTGTGTAATGAAACATCATAATGAATCATATCCTCAAGACAAATGTAGGCAAATATTAGATAAAGCTTTATATACATAATTTGATAGTATATATAGCAATGATATTGTGTGAATTACATGAGCTATATAATCTTTGTTTTTCAAGAATGATATATATATATATTATATATTTTAAGATCATGGAATTCAAATCAACTGAGTTAAGGAGACCATGAAATCTGATGATAGGTTATAGAGCATGGGTGCACAGATATATATATATATATATATAGGTACAATGTAAATATTTCAGAAAATATGGCTGCTACAAGTTTTAAAGGACACATATATGCATTTCATAGCTTCAATGCTTTAAGATGTGATGAAAGAATTTATGGAGTCAGATGGAAGTAGGTCGAGAGACTCGAGGTAAAATCTTTGTGTTCAACAAATAGTTTGATTCCTCAGCAATATTGCCGGTCAGGTGATCTTCCGAAGTGTTATGTATATTCGTGAGTACGTGCGTTAATTTGATCTAGATTGTGCCAAAATCTGCCCTAAAAGTGAGTTTGATCGTTCATTAACGTGATAGAACTGCAGTTGTCTAGACGTAGCTTTGGAGAGGATCCAGGCTTTGAATCGGCAGATAAGGTAGACTTTGAAATCTCTGTTTTTATGGGAGAAAATTGAACTTGTGATTTTTACTATGATTTTCTAATCATTATGAACTTTTGAACTGGTGTGGGAGATTTAATATGAATATTCATACCTCTTTTATATTATTATTTTGTCATGTTACGTTTGCCATATCTTGGCTATGCATTTTACACTTTCCATTATTGTGTTTTGCATTTCATATATTTTTGGGAGTTTTCTATCATGTTTAATTCTTCCGACAGATGTCTGTGGACAGATGTCGGTGGACAGTGTGGACTGTTTCGAATAACATGTGGTAGACTGTTTTTGACATGACTAATTATTGATTTGGGGAGTATGTGTGAGTTTGGATATTTTCAGGCTATTAGCCATAGTGAGACTTCTTTAATCAGAAGTGTTTTACAGTTCAGAGTTTAGTTATCTAACTCGATAATTCATTTATTATGCATTTTAATCTTTGCTTTGTTTTATTCATTTCTTGTTGGGTTATTTGAATAATAAACCTATTTTTGTAGAAACTATTGCGTTTCTTTAAATAGTCCATATAATTGATTTGGTGAGAATGAGTGAGATTCGGGTGGGTGAACTTAGGAAAACGATGAGAGAGAGAGAGAGATACACAGAGAGAGAGAGAGACAGAGAGTGAGAGAGAGAGAGAGAGAGAGAGAGAGAGAGAGAGAGAGAGAGAGAAAGAGGAGAAAAATAGATGTAAGTGTTGCCGGAGCGAACGTTCATACGTCCGTTTCATGAATAAAGATCGTTGGAGCACGTTACGTACACTTTCAAAAAGGTGTTAATTCTGTCCTCGTTACAATTAAATGAAGAAATTGGCAGCGGTGTCTGAATTAAATGTTGGCAGCCGTGTCTGAATGAAATGTTGGCAGCGGGTGTCTTTTGATTTTAAATGGTGGCAGCATGATTTTAATGTCTTTAATGATGGCGAAAGAGGGAGATTGCTAATAGACTAATTGGTAACGTTGATGCCCAAGGCATAGGCGACTTCACCTAAGAGCTAAGGCGACGGGTCAGTGTTGAATGACTGAGTAGGTCGTGATTACGTGTGAGATCGGGAACCTTTCCTTTTTTCCGTTTCTATTCGAGTACTGGGAGTGGGGAGTTGTGAAATAGATCTGGTTGATCTCTAGAGCAATTTTGGGGTTAACAAAATACCCAAATAAGTGTGAATAGTGGCGATTGTGAGTTAATTACGCAAAGTGATGATTCAACTAAAACGCGCTGGTGTGTTTTTTTGCAACAGCTTCCATCGAGGTGACGAGGTGACGTCACAGGTTAGCAAGTTGAGAGATAGGTACTTCGTTTTCTGTTTCAAAATTGGTAAGTACCCCATTCTCGTAAGTTGCGCAGAACGCCGTTTTCTATTCTTCTTTTTAGGGGTAACTTGTGCCTTTCTCTAGTGTTCTTTTGGTTTCTCTTTTTTATGTTGTTACGCTCAGGGCGTGTGATTACTCACAAAATGCCGGACGATGCAGCAAGCACATCCCAATCAATTGTGGTGCATAAAGTGACGAACATTTGTGGGGGAATTACAAATTTTAAAGGGTTAGTTGACGGGAAGCCAACCCAAAATATAGAAACTTTCATTGAGTCAGTGAACAATTATCTGAATTCCAAGAAAATTACGAATGGCGCTGAAGCTTTAACAGAGGCTAAATCATTTCTGGATTTAGATAAAGGAGATATTGGGAAACGAGCACGCAGTTTCGGGTTCAGAAGGTGTAAAACTTGGAATGAACTGCAGAAATTTCTACGAGCTACTTATGGCGGAGTTCAACGTGAATGCGCAGTTCGGAATTTGCGAGAGTTTCTCAAAATAAAGAAGGGCAATGATTCACTAGTCACATACAGTGCGAATTTATTTGATGCAGTAGTTGAGTTAAAGAAATCTATAACAGGCTCTCCATGGGTAACTGGAAATAATATCTCCTTAGATAATTTTGAAAGATTGTTACACTTTGCTTGCCTTTTAACGTCGGTCCCAGATGTAATTGTAGATAGTTTTGATAAGAGAATTGATCAGGATACAGACGAATCCTTTTTGTTTGCACAGATTAACAAAAATCTAGCAAAATGCCCGACACTGGACAGTAGTTTTGTACAGGGAGGTGCAAAGATGTCAGCTGCGGTTTCCAAACCACAGAATAATGATAGTCGCTCGCATTCGGGAAATGATGCAACAGCGAAGACATGTGCACGAGTAGAATCGAAGAAAATTCCAGAGAGATCAGTCACAACGATACGTTGTTTTAATTGTGATAAAATAGGCCATAGTAAGTCAAATTGCAGAGTGAGATATTGTTCAGTTTGCAAATCTTCAGATCATGGATGGAGATTTTGCCCAGCCACAAAGAATAGAGATTATTCAGGGAAGTCACGGGGAGGTTTTTCTAGATATGACAGGAGAATTCCACATGATGCAAGTTCTAGATACACAAAGGAACAGCAGAATTTTCACAAGATAAGTTCGAAAACGGACACAGGATAATGACTAATCAGGTCTTAGAGTCACTAGAACCTAGGCCGATTGTACGTGGATTCTCTAATGGCAATGAAATTTCTATTTTCATTGATTCTGGTAGCTCAGTTAACTTAGTAAATGCTGACCTTTTTCACTCGAGGTTTCCAGAGTGCAAATTAGTCCCTTCTAGTGAGACAGTGTGTGATGTACAAGCGAGGAAACTGAATATTTTAGGTTCGTCATTTCTTACGCTTTGTATCGGTGGAAAGACAATAGTAGAATCATTTTTGGTCATAGAAGGATTAGCCTTAGGTGAAATGGTTTTGCTAGGACACCCTTCTTGTATGCGACATAACATCAACATTCTTACGGGAGTTCAGGGGATTACAATAGGTGAGTCAGGTTGTTTTGTTCCATATATACACAGGAAAAAAACTTGTGAGAAACCTAAGACACAGTCTGAGACATGTGTAACACATTCATTAGAGAGTGAAGATATTCCGCAAAGATCTTTCAAAGGATTTTTGTTGGAAGATATTGAATTGCAACCGCGAGTTCCTACATTGGTTAAAGTGTCGCTGAAAGAGAAAAAGTTTCCTTCTCAAGTGTGCGTTGTTGAGGGAACCGAGAAATTCAAAGACGTTGTGAGTACGGTGTCAGTGAATGAAATTTCAGTCGCAGGCGTGACTTCAGTAGAATTAGTTAGCTATCAAGACTCAGTGAAAAAAAATATCACAAGGGTACTTATGTAATTGATTTTGAAGAGTTTAAGGAAGAGCATAAATTAGTGAGTTTTTGTGGAGACGGGAATATGTTTCTAACGAGGAGCAACAGTTCGAAGTCAGGTTCTACATGAACACTTGGCTAAAGTTGATTATCCTGAATATTCAGATAAAGTAGAGAAAGTGTTGAAAGAATATCTAGATATCATTGCTTTGAAGGGAGATAAATTAGGAGTTACAGATGTTTTAGAACATTCAATCCGCCTAGAAAAGGGTACAAATCCCATATATATTCCAGCATATCGAATTCCTTTTAAGATCAGAGAAGAAGTAGAAAAAGAAGTTCAGAAGTGGGAGTCGGAAGGCATTATTAGACCGTCCAATTCTCCGTTTAATTTTCCTTTGCTTGCAGTTCCTAAGAAAGACGGTAGTATCAGAGTTTGTGTAGATTTTCGTAAATTGAATGAAAAAACATGCCCAGATAGATATCCGGTAGCTTGTTTGCCTGATTTGTTTGTTGAGATCGGTGGCAAGAATATATATTCATCTATAGATCTTATGCAAGGGGTTTTACAGGTTCCCCTTTGTGAGAGTAGCCGTAAATATACAGCATTTTCGGTACCAAAGGGACATTACGAGTTTAATAGGATGCCTTTTGGATTACAAGGGTCCCCAATAACATTTACTAGACTGGTTAACACAGTACTTCATGGCTTGTTAGGAAAGTCGGTGTTTGTGTACATGGATGACATTCTCATATGCACAGATACAATTGAAGAACATCTAAAGGTGTTAAAAGAAGTCCTCAAGCGATTACAGTTCGCTGGGTTAAAGGTCAAATTGGCCAAATGTGAGTTTCTGAAGAGAAAAATTGTCTATTTAGGACATGTTATCTCTAAAGAGGGAGTTAGAGTGAATGATGAGAAAGTTAAAGCCATTGTGAATTTTCCAGTTCCCAAAACCAGGAAACAGATTCGTTCGTTCCTAGGTATGTCGGGTTTCTTTCGCCGTTTTGTGCGGAATTTTTCTACAATAGCGTCTCCATTGACAGATTTGTTACGAGAAGACGTTAAGTTTGTTTGGGGTGATAGTCAACAATTAGCTTTTGAGAAGCTTAAGAACGCTTTGGTGAACCCACCAGTTTTGAAGTTTCAGATTTTAGTCAACCGTTCACCTTAGTGACTGACGCGAGTCAGGAAGGTATAGGTGCGTGTTTGATGCAGAAATTTGAGGGGAAATTACACCCAATTGCTTTTATAGCAGAAAGTTCAAAACGCGTGGTAGTAACGAAAGGCTGATGTCAGTTGTGGACAAGGAGGCTTTCGCAGTCGTCTCTAGCCTTGTTCATTTTAAGATGTTGTTGTTGGGAAATAAAGTTGAGATTTTTACAGATCATCAACCGTTGTTAGAGCTTTTTAATAAGCCAAATTTGTCGCCCAAGAGAGCACGTTGGTTCCTAACATTGAGAGATTTTGATGCAAACCTCAAATACATTGAAGGTAAGCATAATGTAGTTGCAGATGCATTGAGCAGATATTTTCCGGTCGAGGATGAGGAAATACACACCGAATCCTGTGTGGGAGAAGAGAGTAAATATTTGGTGTCTAATGTCTCTGATATTAGTAGTTCTGAGAGATCGCATGTAGAGGACATACACGTTCCTACAGTGCATACTTGGGGAGAAATAGTGAGTCGGCAGTCTCGGGAGAGATTGTTATTCGTGATAGTGAGAGTAACGCAGTGTGTTATATTACGGGTGAAAATGTCACTTGGGACATAGGCTTGCTGGAACAAAAGCAAGATGAAGATAAATTGTTGTCAGATGCTAAGGCATTTCTTAAGGGAGTTTCACCGAAGAAAGGGTATAAGTTGCCTTTTTCTGGTCTAGAGTTGGAGAATAATTTATTGGTGAGAAAAGTTAAGTATAACTTGCGAAGTACTCGAAGCATGGGTGAGATTACACAAATCATCGTGCCAGAGAGTCTAGTACCACAAGTTCTAGACATTGTACATTGTAAATTTGGTTCTCCTCATTTGGGTGTGGACAAGACGTATGAAAACGTCAGGTCAAAGTTCTTTTGGAAAAATATGTTTTCCGCAGTAGAAGCCTTTGTGAAGAAGTGCGCTATTTGCAATGCGAATAAGCCAGCGACGACAGTGTCGTGTCGTTTGGGTTCATATCCCATACCACATAGGCCGTTTCAGAGAGTGCATATGGATATTCTGGGTAACTTCTCAGAGTCCGCTTATGGTTATAGACATTTATTAGTAGTTGTTGATGAGTTGACTCGTTTTGTCGAGATTTTCCCACTGAAAGTACAAATCAGCTGAGGAAGTTGCTATAGCGTTTTTAAGGGGATAATTTGTCGATATGGTGTGTTCTGAATGTCTGATCACAGACAATGGTAGGGAGTTTATTAATAAGACTTTAGACGGTCTTGCTAATTTGTTGGGGATAAAGAAAGTATCTATAATCCCGTATAGACCTGAAGCGAATGGGTTGTGTGAGAGGGCGAATCGGAAAGTAATCGAAGCTTTGCGCATGACGGTGGGAGGTTCCGATACACATTGGGACAGATCTTTGGATGAAGTGCGATATAGTATCAATACTATGATGAATGACACAATTAAGATATCTCCAGCAGAAGCTTTGTATGGATACAAGTTGAAAGGACCTTTTGATTTGTTACCAGAGTGTGTTCAGGGTGATGTTACGGTCACTTCGTTGATAAATACAGCGAGAGAAAGATTTGCACGTATCAGTAAAGAACTTGAACTTAGTTCGCGTGCAATGGTAGAGAAAAGTAACGCGAAATCGAGGGGAGTAGCTTTTTCGATGGGTGATAGAGTGTTTGTTAAAGTGAATGTTCGGAATGATCTGAATTATAAATTAAGTCCGAAGTTCCACGGACCTTTTGAGATTGTAGAGATCAAAAGAGGGAATAGATTTGTAGTTAAAGATGTAAATACTGGAGTGACGAAATTGACCCATATTTCAAGTTAAAGAAAGTTGGGATGTAATGGAACGGATGTAATGGAACGTTTGTATATAGTTAGAGGGATAAATGGGTTGATATTTGTATATATATGATATTTATTTTTTTTTTTTTTTGTCTCTTGTTCATTTTAGATGTTGAAGTTCTTAATCATTTGTTTTCGAATGATTTTAGGAATTGAGACATGGGCTAATTTCATACGAGATTTGACCCGTGTGTTAGTGTGTTGATTGTGTTATGATGTATTTTATCATCTGACGCAATATCTGTGTTGTTTATTTTATTTTTTTTTTTTGGGAGGTACTTAGTATATCGGACCGAACAAGTCTGATCTTTTTTCGGGTTGGGAGATCGTATTTGAGTATTTGGATTTTTTCAGTTTCTTTTTTTTTAAAAATAAAGGGAGCTGTATTGTGAGTAGTTATAGTTGTTAAGATCATGGGAGCGATTGCCATTACGTCAATTGCTATTTTGTTGAGAAGTTAGTCAGGTGTTGCGAAATATTTGCTAACCAGAGTAGAACTTTCATGTCTTTTACGAGATATGATACCTTTTAGTGTTTGGATAGAATATTTTTTTTTTTTTGGATAGAGTGAGTTCCGTAGAGTTGTTGTGTTTAGTAGTGAGTTGACTGTGATTATTCTGAGATACAAACTTGGAATTAGTTCACATTGTGAGTGTTTGACTTTTGCATTAGTAGTTTTGGTTTGGTTCAGTAACATGAAACCTTTTTGTTATTAGACCTTTTTTCGAGTGTTTTTGGGAGACTCAGTAGTGACATGGGATAGATTAGAGACCATGTTCATTTTGGGAGATCAATATCAAGGTTCGGGAGTTGATTATAAGACGAGTTGTGCTTTAGTTAGAGAGAAGTATGTGTGTGACAGTGGTATTTTCCAGTTGCGAGTTGTGTCTGTGGGTGGTTGTGAATTATCATTAGTTCATGGACAGACTCCGACAGAATGTGACTTTAGACAGTTCCTGCGAGATTACCACATTGAGTCCACCAGTACTCTTACTGCCGTGTTTTGCAAGGAGTATGCAGTTACAATGATGTGCCAGAGCAACAAGTCGACATCATTCGTTCTTCGAGGATCCAAGCTGTTTGATTCATCCTGCAGAATCCTGTCTACGGAATTTCTCGTACTTAGCCGTGCTGTATTCAACAGTTCCGAGAAGATAATTATGCGTCATACGCATAACGAGCATTTGGTAGTGGAGGTACCTACAACCAAGGTGCCAATGACGGTTCCACCGTTGGAAGACATTGACGATTCCGTGATGTTCGAGTATCAGAATATATTATGCCGACAATTTTAATTGTCTTAATAGCTATTTTACTGATAATTCTTGTTGTGGGGTAGTAAAGCTTATTCGTGTTTGTAAGATTACATGTAAAGGCTCTAAGAACTCAACCCCAGTGACTTTGGAAGTGCGTCATGAGAGCAGTCCTTAAAGCTGCAGTGCAGTAGACATTGCTAATTGAGCATAGCTCTATTTTGTTATGTTTTATACATATGCTTTTGTTTTAGTTTGCCGTTTAAGAGAGCGAGACGCTCTTATGTGGTGGCTGAGCTCTATTTCAGAAAATATGGCTGCTACAAGTTTTAAAGGACACATATATGCATTTCATAGCTTCAATGCTTTAAGATGTGATGAAAGAATTTATGGAGTCAGATGGAACTAGGTCGAGAGATTTGATGAGGTAAAATCTTTGTGTTCAACAAATAGTTTGATTCCTCAGCAATATTGCGGTCAGGTGATCTTCGAAGTGTTATGTATATTCGTGAGTACGTGCGTTAATTTGATCTAGATTATGCCAAAATCTGCCTAAAAAGTGAGTTTGATCGTTCATTAACGTGATAGAACTGCAGTTGTCCAGTCATAGCTTTGGAGAGGTTCCAGGCTTTGAAAATCGGCAGATAAGGTAGAGTTTGAAATCTCTGTTTTTATGGGAGAAAATTGAACTTGTGATTTTTACCATGATTTTCTAATCATTATGAACTTTTGAACTGGTGTGGGAAATTTAATATGAATATTCATACCTCTTTTATATTATTGTTTTGTCATGTTACGTTTGCCATATCTTGGCTATGCATTTTACACTTTCCATTATTGTGTTTTGCATTTCATATATTTTTGGGAGTTTTCTATCATGTTTAATTCTTCCGACAGATGTCTGTGGACATGTGGATGTGGACTTGTGGAAATAGCAGTGTTTGACATGCAAGTTTTGAATAACATGTGGTAGACTTTTTTGACATGACTATTTATTGATTTGGGAGTATGTGTGATTTTGTATTTTCAGGCTATTAGCCATAGTGAGACTTCTTTAATCAGAAGTGTTTTGCAGTTTAGAGTTTAGTTATCTGACTCGATAATTCATTTATTATGCATTTTAATCTTTGCTTTGTTTTATTCATTTCTTGTTGGGTTATTTGAATAATAAACCTATTTTTGTAGAAACTATTGCGTTTCTTTAAATAGTCCATTTAATTGATTTGGTGAGAATGAGTGAGATTCGGGGGTGAACAGGAAAACGATGAGAGAGAGAGAGAGAGGCGCGATACAGAGAGAGAGAGAGAGAGGTGAGACGGTGAGAGGGAGAAAAGAGAGAGAGAGGAAAAGAGGGAAAAATAGATGTAAGTGTTGCTTTGAGCTGAACGTTTAGATCCGTTTCATGAATAAAGATCGTTGGAGCACGTTACGTACACCTTCAAAACAAGTGTTAATTCTGTCTCGTTACATATATATATATATATATATATATATATATATATATATATATATATATATATATATATATATATATATATATATATATATATATATATATATATATATATATATATATATATATATATATATATATATATATATCCAAATATATAATATATATACAAATATAGTGTATAATAATATATATATATATATGGCTATATAGTGAATATATAAACAGAGAGTTAATATACAAAACATATATATATATATATATATATGGTCAACAAACTTGGCTTTACATTTTTCTCTATATATATATATATATGTCTCATATATATATATATATATATATATATATATATATATATATATATATATATATATATATATATATATATATATATATATATATATATATATATATATATATATATATATATAAATAAACTCTTTTCATAATGGAATATATGCATATTTCAACATTGGAATGCATAGGCCGCTATAACTATTAGCCATACAAGTCATATAAAGTTGGAACCTATATTTACAATTAATATTCAATTAGGGCTTTACCTGGGCAGGCTATCTGCCTCGCATACCAGCGCGTTTTCCCCAATTTCCCGACTCAGCGATTACCCTACTGACAGCATTTTATTTGAATAATCCCCACTGAGTGAATCTGATAGAAATAATTAACACACAGTCACTGTGGAACAGAAATAAATATCTGACTCACATCAGGGTCGAACTCTGGTCTTTCACCATTAACATAGTTTTAACTTGAAATTCACTTGTTTGAAAACGTATTCCTTCAGATGTTTATCTAGCTCTCTCTCTCTCTCTCTCTCTCTCTCTCTCTCTCTCTCTCTCTCTCTCTTCTCTCTCACACACACACACACACACACACTTCATAATAAGCAGACGTCTCAGAGAAAAAGAAATTTTATATACTCTTCTCTAACTACCTGAGACTTTTTATTTTATTTCAACCTTAGAACAGCTAATACGTTATACTCTATTTTATCTGCCTCTTGGCTCATGCAATAAGGTGCTTTGTTAATGAGCTTTCTTTTACCATTAATATTTCCATTAGAGGAATTACATTTAATCCTTCCCTCAATGTCTTTCTCTCTCTCTCTCTCTCCCTCTCTCTCTCTCTCTCTCTGTTAGTCTTACCGTTGTATGTTATTTGTTTTTATAATGATAATAATGGTTCAGAAGATATTACTTCAACACGACCTTTAAAATCATAGCACACTTACTAGATTTCTTATATTTTCTTTAGTATTTTCCGTTTAATTATTCGTTGCAGTGATCAGTTAGTGAGAAAAATTAATAAATTTATATTTCACTAAATAAGCACATAGGCTGACTGTATCTCACTGTCTAAACTTTTAGACTGATATAGATTACTCCTTTCTTAGGCTAAATTACATGCATTTTATGTTAGTACGTCAACTTAACCATTTAGTTGTTTTTCATTCATAACCTAAACCATTCTATTGATCAACTTGAAGATTTTCGTAAGTTATTATGTTATTCAAGTATAATTTATTTTTAATTTTCAGAGCAAGCCATTGCTCCTATCTATTATTGATATAAAAATACAAATACAGAAGTTTCTTTTTTCTCTTTACTCCATATCAAAAGTGTATTATATACAATTAATTCATGTATAGTTCATGATGCCCAGATTTTAAATAAATACAAATAAGTTTTCTTATCATTATAAAATTTCTCATTACCGATACGTCGCTGAACCTATGCTGACACATTTTTTTTTATTTTTCTAGAAAAGCCATTAAATCTTCAGTTACCGTTTACGTGTTTACTAGTATAAAAAAATACATTATTTTACTTCTCTGTCGACTAAAGAAAAAAATATATATATATATATATATATATATATATATATATATATATATATATATATATATATATATATATATATATATATATATATATATATATATATATATATATATATATATTAATAGAGAGAGTTTAGAGAGAGAGAGAGAGAGAGAGAGAGAGAGAGAATCTTTAGGATAAATGTCTCTGTTGAAACTTCTGTATATACAGAATGGAGTAGAAAAAAAACTTTGGAATATGGAAGAAAAGTTAAGTATATCTTAGTTTAACCAGACCACTGAGCTGATTAACAACTCTCCTAGGTCTGGTCCGAAGGATTAGACTTATTTTACGTGGCTAAGAACCAATTGGTTACCTAGCAGCTGGACCTACAATTAATAGTGTAAACCGAACCACATTATAACGAGAAATGAATTTCTATCACCAGAAATAGATTCCTCTAATTCTTCATTAACCGGCCGGAGACTCAAACTCGGGCCTAGCGAGTGCTAGGCGATAACTCTACCAACTCGCCTAACGAAG
>NC_089742.1:18627077-18637077 GCF_040412425.1 Macrobrachium rosenbergii
AAGAAACCTAGCAATGGTATCAATAACCATCAAATTCTATACAACGATATTTTGCATATACTGTTATCACAAAAGAAAAAAAAATAATATCATGCACGGTTGTTTCAGTGTTTTATATAACCAACGTATTTTGATTCTTCTGTCCAAATCAGGCAATCTTGTCAAATTCTTCGGTTGACACATACGAAATAAAAGAAAATAGATAGATCATTGTGTCTTGGATATATTAATGATGATGTTTACTAAGAATTCTGCCATTTTCTTTATATTGCTGTTCTGAGGCCTTTGTTATCTGTAATCCACTCCTACGCCTTATTACTGATAAAATTTCGGTATGATCCATGGAGGAGAATAAGGAGAATATTATATTTAAAAAACCTTACGAAGACACAAACAATGTCTCTTAAAAGGGAAGGGACTAGAGCATCTATGCATAGGGACTAAGACTTCTGCTGTCACACGAACATTTTCTATGAGCTGAGGATCCTTTTAAATTTGGAGTAACGAAGAACCTTTAGCAATGTATTCCAATAAAAGCATCCCAATAATGCTATAATTAGATGCAAAATTCAAAAGAATTCATAAAATACGACAAGAAAATGGCTAGCATTGTGACATATTGTAAACCGTCAGTTCCAACAACACATTTTTAAATTGTTTCTAATGAATATGAGGCCCATGCGTACATGTGTGTGTGTGTGTGTATATATATATATATATATATATATATATATATATATATATATATATATATATATATATATATATATATATATATATATATATATATATATATATATATATATATATATATATATATATATATATATATATATATATATATATATGGTAGCCGGACAATTGGCCGATAGAAAATTAGCCACCAGGCAATTCGACTACAAACAATTCACCCACAAGATAATTGGCTGACAGAACAATTGGTCGACAGGACAATTGCCAGAACGTTTAAAATCGTTATACTAAACTGCCTAATTTTTAATTCATTTTAAGTTCAAGGTGTCATCCAGCTTTTCTTGAATTAGTATTTTTCTAAGCCCTTTGCCATCATGGAGTTTGTGAAGACAGAACGAGGTAGCAGAACGCTTATATTTAAGGACAGGTATATATTATCGACAGAACGCTGCAATCAAGAACTTACTGGAGGTGCACGAACCGTAAATTGTGCAATGCTAAACTGACGACATTATATGCCATAATTAGCGGAGCTCCATTTGGACACTCGCATTCGCCAACGCCTATTGAAAATATCGCTTCGAAGTCAAAGAAAAAAAATGAAGCTGCTTGCTGGGCGATCTGGACAGTTTCCTACAATCATAATAGATAATGAACTTCAGATATTCCCTTGAGCATTGCCGGAGCTTTACCGAAAAGGAATCTCTTAAGCGTAAAGTGAAGCGAAAAAGACCTGTTATTATTGATGAAAAACTATATAAAACTCGAAGAGGTGATGATTTTATACTTTATGAATGTGAAGATATATTTTTATAATATTTAGTACTTAAAAAAATAGAAATTTTATCCGAAAAAAATGAGTAGTTTTGTGATGGAACTTTTGGCCCCACACCATTGGGTAAAGAGCCATACACTGTTCATGCACTAATTTGTGAAAGTAAAACAGTGCCACTACTTTATTGCGTAACAAACAGTAAATCCGAACATATTTATGATGCGATATTTAAATTCATTAAAAAAGTTAGCAATTTAAATGTGACGTCCATCTCAGTAGACTTCGAGAGCGCAGCTATAAACAGCATAAAAAATATCTTCCTCACGTATCTGTGTATGGCTGTTTTTTTTTTTTTTTTTACTTTGGAGGATGTATATGGAGGAGTTTACAAGCTACAGGTTTACAAACGAGGTACAACATCCCGGATAATGCATTAATTATAAAACAGTTGCAATCTCTAGCTTTCGTTCAGTCGAATGATGTAACCGTTTTATTTGAACAATTTCTTCAGTCCTTAGATGCAGAAACGGATGAAATTTTGGCGGAATTCCTATTTTATTCTGAGTGCACTTGGATAGGAATCATGCAGCAAGGCAGACGTCGACGCCCACTATTCGGCATTTCATTATGATAGTGTCACTACAGGGTCCTCAGTGACCTCTCGAAAACAAACAACTCGCTGGAAGGGTGGCATCGCACTTTTAGTAGACGAGTCAATGTCCATCACCCTAACTTTTCCAAATTAATTCAGAATCTTAGGCTTGAACAATCAAGCACTGAGGTTAATTTAGAAAAGGCGCTATCAATACTATCAATACTTGACGTGTCAAGAGGAAACAAAAAATATATTCGTCTTAAGAAGAGACTTAAAAAACTTGTAGTCAACTATAAGAAGGAAGATGGTTTGCAGTTTTCAAGTACTCGTGCAGATAATTGTTTCTAAGAGTTTTTAAATTATGGTTTTAAATTTTTTATAGATACACTTTTCCTCGTTTTTACCCGCTTTCTATTAATACTCCTCTCGGTGAAAAATGTTAGGCCTGCTCAAGTAGCTGCCAATTGTCCTGTCGACCAATTGTCCTGTCGACCAAGTATCTTGTCGGTGAATAGTCTATTGGACAATTGTCACACATATATATATATATATATATATATATATATATATATATATATATATATATATATATATATATATATATATATATATATATATATATATATATATATATATATATATATATATATATATATATACATATACATACGTATATAAACATTTTATATTATCATGATAAACTTTTCGTAGCTCAGTGGTGAAAGACATATACAGTATATGGTTGCCTTCGTCTCAATCAACTAACCGTTGTTTGTTCGCAATTCCAGCGACAAGTAGAATTATGACTCGATAATGCAAACATGCACACACACACATACACACACACACACACACACACACACACACACACATATACATATATATATATATATATATATATATATATATATATATATATATATATATATATATATATATATATATATATACCTGTCGTTGGAATAGCGAAGAACGGTTAGTCAGTTGTTTGAATTGAAGGTCATTTATATATTAATTGAAGGTAATTTATATATTAAATGTCTCTCACCAATGAGCAAAAAAGTATATCATGATAATATCAAATTTAACAACTTGAATTTATTGATGAATTCTGTTATCCAAATGAACGTTTCGTACATAGTGTCTTTATTACACAGAATCTGTTGCCATATGCTTCTGGCTCTATTTATTTTCCCGTCTGTTGTCATCAGCAACATTTCAGAAAGAAATCAGTAAAATTGTTACTGATCACGAACGAGATACAACTGAAAATAAGTATATACTTGAGATTTTCAGGTAGGACTAAAACTTCAGCGTTTAAGGAGAGTTTAAGCTCCTTCATTCCAGAAACATGCAGGTGAATTATTCCAAAAATAAATATTGTTTCTCCTTCAGATGGTCCGGATAAGAATACTACTAGTTTACACTTAGTGCAAAGATTCCTACAAGTCTCTTTTCACGAATCTAGAAAATTATATATTATTTTCAGAAGGGATAAAGAACATTCCAGCACACTTAGATGAAATATAAGTCGAAATAGTTAAGAGATGTAAGGAGCAGGTAACTCGCAATTTCGTTCTCGCTTATTATCTCCTCTGGTTTGGCTGAGATGTCATTGAGAAATTAGTTCTTACACAAAATAATTTTCTCAGTCATTATAGGTGGTGAATTTAGGATACAAACATACTATATTACTACATATCAAAAATAATTTTATTATATATATATATTTTTTTAGTAATTACCATACCTCTTTGCTGAGGAAATAAGATAGTTCGAGATATGTACAGGATTTGTTACCAAGTCATTATATGTCCTTGGAGCAGAAATTTTATTGAAGAGTCTCACAGAATCCCGGTGATGTTGCCCCTGTAGATAAGGAACGAAGAATCATAAAACGATTAATTCTTCATAGATTTTGAAATTGTCATTAATTTTATAATGACGAAGATTATGGAATTGTGACCGGTATTCTTCATAAAAAAAAATTGCATTTTAAAAGAAATAGAATTCAAAATGTGTCCTGGAGTCCTCGCCAGCCTGTAATGGTAATTGTAATATTTTGAAATAGCCATATAAAAGCACACTTGTAGAGACTCAACATATTTCAAGGTCTTATTTTTTTCGAAAAATAATAAGAGGATTCAGTTGCTTTCTGAAACAAAATTGATGCTGGTCCTAAATATAAACGAAAAATACACACTTATGATAAACTATTGCCCCGTCCTTGTCACTTTCATTTCGTTATGAAAGGATATATGAGGATATTCTTACATACTTGAACAACACATCTAAATGTAACAAACATAATTTAGTAATAATAGGTGCTCTGATTAGGTTTGTATAATCCCTTCTTTGAAGTCGAAAATTTCAAAAGTTTGTTTCTGTTTTTATTACATTCGGTAGTAATTGCAATACGAAGCAATTAAAAATACCAAACCACATACAATACTGTATTATTGTTTACAAATTCGATGGTCAAGGTCTAAATTACGAAATGTTGGTTTCTGTTTCACTATATAATGGATCGAGTAAAAGAATTTAATTTTGATTCCGGGTCACCAGAAAGCCCAACATAAACCGAAAATGGCAACCGACAGTGATACACCTCACTTTACTTAGGGCATTTGCTTGAAGTACAAAATATACAATACAGAATATATCACTTAATATATCAATTCCTAAAATGTATATTCCATTCAAACAGTGTTTGAATTTCTCTTTTGATATACTCACTAGAAAATTAATGAACCGTCAGGTCATGATAAAAACAGGCCTCTTATTAGGAAAATATCCAATATCACTCTCTCTCTCTCTCTCTCTCTCTCTCTCTCTCTCTCTCTCTCTCTCTCTCTCTCTCTCTCTCTCCTCTAAAAAAAATGTATATGTATTTAAGTGAATTAACGTAACATTATGAATATAAAATGACAGTCCCAATTCCTCCTATGGACAATTTTATGTCCACATATCGAACAAATGTTGTGTAAAAACTCCCTCCTTCCTTATGTACCGTGTGAGTTAAGTTTCCTTAGGGAATCCTTTGAATTGTGAAAGCCCAGATTACAACCGACTATGAAAGAGGAAAGCATTCACTAAAACTGATTACTTTTTGCAACTGATTGGGATTTGTCTGGCGTTACACTCTCCTGTTACCTTTTTTTATCATATTAAGCTGGTAATGCTAACATCCTTATAAAATGCTCCAATAATCTTAATGTCTCAAAACATTGTGCTGAGATGTTATGTAAATATGAATGAAATACCAAAGGTTCCAGTAATTACTGCCTGTGCGAGGTAAAAGGAAAAATTGCCGGCCACTTTTTTAAATGGAGATGACTAGTAATTGCAACATTTGGCGTATATGGCTGGCGATGTTAAAATACATTTTTCAGTCAGAATAATTAATAAAAAAGTTTTCCAATCAAGTATATGGATCTGGAATGAACGGAAGGAATTATTGCCAGTTTAGGTAAAACTATTATCTACATTTATACCAGCAAAAGGCAATGACAGGTTATGGAGAGGTATTTTGAGCACCACCTTTTCTGAAATACACGATGAATCTCCATTTATCCCTCTAACAGAATTTCTTCTACGAGAGTTCTTCCTCATTTTTCAACCCCAGGTTCTAAGAGCCTTTTACTTTTTTTGTAATTATGCTTTTGTTAACACTGCCAATTAAAAAAAAAAATACAGCTCATTATAACACTCTGAAGTTAGTGATCGGCATTACTATAATTATAAACTTCTTACTCTTTTTCTCACCCTGTGAAATAAAACAGTTCAACAGTTGTTCCATTATCCTATAATCAGCTAATTACACTCTCCACTCTGCATTAGTGGCCAGGTTTCACTTTCCAAAGTTCTTCAGTTCTTGAATACGAGCATTTTCGGTCAAACTAGTATTTCTTAAATTTTAAAATTCAACAATATACATAATTCACTACACATAATTATGTTTGGATTTAATAGAACTGTATGTACAGCTTTCAGGGACTAAAATAACTCTCATTCTTTTTTATTTTTGTAATGCATCTCTTTGTATAATATGACTCCCTGCTCTCTTGACTCAGTTATTCCATAATTAGAAAAATTAGCCTCTAATTGATTACTAATATCCATTACTAACTATGTGTGATTATTCATAATGGCCATTACTACTTTGACAGAAAAATAAATATCCCATCTGGATGACATACTGATAATTAATGTTGGCATAAAGATCTGAACTTTCCAATATATTCATCTAATTATCCCCTAATAACATATACAGAGGTTCAAAGCTTTGGTAAATTACATAATTGCATTTACAGTATATGTAGCAAAATGGTCAATCTTTTCTTTTATTGGTCGTTATGTACGACCGCAGAAATGATTTTCAAGCGGAACAGCCATTTCGCCGAAATAAAGTATAATGAAAAACAAGTTATTGAGACTTCTGTTTTAACATGTTACAGTAACATCTCAAAATACAAAATAGGGAAGCAAACTAAGAGTACAAAATATCTTAAAACGATTCAGTAATAAAATGCTTAATGCTACTTTTAAAATTTCGCAAATCATCATGATAATATTATTAGATAGCATTATCTTATAAGAAAAGTCTTGCTCGGGAGTTCATGAAATTCATTGATTATGTACTACCCTGTAAGGGGTAATTCTTTTTCAAATAAACATATATCATCCTTTCATTTTCATCAAATATACACAGATGTAGCTTACAGATTTAACCACTTACCAAGGTAGATTTTATTTATAAACATTTTGCATTACAAACGAATTTACATTCATTCAAAATCGAATACTGTTGAAAGGAATTCTTTACTCTTAAATATAACGACACACCAACAAACAGTACTTAGAACAAGCAGAACATTTGTGCCCCTCTGTGATCATGTTAGTAATAAAATTAATAGCATATCCTTCTCAACTCAACAACTACTTTTCATTGGAGAATTACAAAAACAGTGACATTTCTTTCTGTATTAAACACCATTAAAGAATGAACCATGAAGTGTTTGGTATTGTAACATTTAATAGTAAGATGAGAAGCTCATGACACCCTTTCTAAACAAGAGAGAGAGAGAGAGAGAGAGAGAGAGAGAGAGAGAGAGAGAGAGAGAGAGAGAGAGAGAGAGAACTGAATTTGAATCTCACAGCAGTAATTTTTCAAATGGTTCACATTAGTGGAGCAAAAGTGTTAGAGATCACGTTGGATATAATCAAGTATGATCACCTGATGTACATGTTGATGGTTCTCCATATTCATTAGATTATTGGAGCAGCTGTAGGATGTGTGCACAGCAAACGCTTAAAATCATTATCTCTTGCACTGCTATTCATAATGGTCTATTTTGGTTATAAATTCTGTCATTTTTGCTAACTATCATTCATGTTCATGCGTATTTATGAGCAGTGTTTATTATTAGCGCCTTTTATTATTGTAATAATTATTATTAAGCAATATGCTTTTGTCTTATTTTTCGTATATAATATTACTGCTTACTGTTATAATTCCTAATGTGTACTAATCATTAGTGTTATTTTTTTTATTTTTCTAATGACTAATCATATTCTCTGGGTTTTATTTATAACACTCATCATAATGATGGAGAAATCCACAGTGGTATAAGTGTAAATAATCCTCATGAAAGCAATTATCACATGCATCAGATCTTGCTCTCTACTATTTATTTATTTATTTTTTTTAGCAGTCGTTGTCATCTTTCATCATTATTATTCCCTTGACTTAATCTCAAGCAAACATTTCAGACATAATATTCAACTAGACCCAGCCAAGGCCCATTCTTTGACCCAAACTAAAATCCGAGTTGACTAGAATGAATAAATGAAGTCAACTGTATAAAATACTAGACGTTACTTTTATTTGGCTTATAATAATAGTATAAATTCAAAGACAGTCTCAAACCAGTGAATGATTGGAAGACTTTTAGCTTCATTTTTAAAAAGTATTTTAGTGTTAGCGTAACATGGCAATTACAAGGTTTTGGAAATCTTTCTGTTGAATGACCTCTGCCCTCTGATCTGTTAGCAGTGAGCTTCCATGCCAGCTTTTGTAAAATTACGTATTTCGTGCTCTCTTTTCCCTTATTAGAGTGCTCTTGACCCGTGTGAAATTCTGCATCCAGCAACCTTTTTCGTAACATGTACTGCTCCAGCTGATACCTGAGAAATGTGACCACTTATTCGTTCAAAATAGCATCTTATTGCTTAGCATAATTGATTGCTTAATATTCAAGATTCTAACTTTCTTTACGTACTATTCTTTTTAATGGGCTTTGTCATATATTTTTGTTGTTCCTAAAAGACTTGGGTATGGGTGCCAAACTAAAAGAGCATTACGGGATTCTGCATCATTCACGAACCCTCCATATAATCAAAGAACTGCCTCTGTAATACCTAAAAAATTAAATGATTTATGCCAAAACATCTGATTACTATTAATCGGCCTTGGATGAATTTTTTTTACCTAACACTGAAATTGAAGTGTTACCAATTAGTTGAACTGCCTATGACATGTGAAATAGTCCATGTATGGGGACAATCTTACATACAGTTATGAATAAGCGAAATAAAATCCTTATTATTTAAATCTGAAAAACCAATTTGTGAAATTATCTCTTCTGGATGCCTTAAAAACCTATATTTTGCAGCATTGTTTTTTAACACGTCAATCCATGTTAAATACCTATTAGTTTTTCATTGTAATGTATGTTTCTTAGTCTTTAGACGAAATGTATATATTTCAATGTAGTACACTAAGAATGACTGTTCAAATCCAACATTTATAAAAGCTTAGTTACTGAACCTTGAACCATAAAGGGTCCATCATTTCAAGGGAAATTAGAATGAAATAGTTGGCCGCCTGATTTATACTAGGTTAAACGAGGTTAGTGCATCCTAAATAAGTCAGATATTTGATACCAGTCAATAAAACTGCATATGAAATTTCTGCTGTAATCTTCATATCCAAATGTTCAAGTTCCTTAATGCCCTTTTGACTCAGAGCACACACTCTAGATATTTCAGAAGATAGAGCAGTACGAAAAATTAATTGACTTTGGTGATCTTTACCATGAATATCTGTCAATAACAAACACTTAATAAATGAAAGACTCTTTCAAAGACCTTGCGAGATGCGTTTATGGTTCAAAAGACTCTTTAAGGGTCTCTCAGAAGACTCAGTTCGATAACAACATCGACATCGGGATATCATTCGAAATCCCGTTTATAGTCCATAAAAAGAATGAAAACATTCAAATTTCAGTTTTAACTCGTATTGTTTTCCAACAAATCTCATAATTCCTACATTCTTTCTATTCTCCTGCGATTTCTCTCACTGTCTTCATTCTTCACGGGACCTTTAATTTCCTCCTTCAACTTTTTGCTATTTTTATTCCTGCCTGTCTCGACAAACACTTCACTCTCCGGTGTTTTGAACTCTGGTCCGTATTTCATTTGTTTTTCTTTATTGGCTCGCCTCACTTATCTTTTTTCAAAATTTCTTGTCTTATTCACACTTCCAAAGATCTATCCACCTCTTTCTCTCCAACTTAAATCTCTTTTTATTTTAACTTTACCTTCAACAAAATAATGGTCAGATATACTCCCTTCTTATTTTTATATCCAATTGCTTACTTTTTCATTATTTGTTCAAAACTTTAGCTTATTACGCCCTTTTTTCATATTATTTTTTCTATCCTGTAAACTGTTGATTATCAACTTAGGAAGCCATGTATTTCGAACAACCAGGCCCCTTTCCAAACACATTTCCATACGATACGCCAAGGACTCTAGCTGTAACAAGTAAACTCTATTTTTATATCTTCTACATTTTGCATTTATATCTATATTATCTAACACAAAAATTCTTTTCAAATTCTACAATTATTAGCTAAGGAAAGATTTAGACTATC
>NC_089742.1:18639577-18659577 GCF_040412425.1 Macrobrachium rosenbergii
ATATATATATATAAACAATTGTCTTGCTGTGTCAGGTTCTGCAATGAGTCCCTATATTTTTTATATGGTAATGGATGTGATAGTGTCTTGGAGTGTACTCTTTGCAGATGATATAGTGCTAGTGACCACCAGTGAGGAAGAAGCAGACAGGAAATTGGAGTTGTGGAGAAGTGCGTTGGAGGACAGAGGCCTAAAGATGCGCAGAGCAAAAACTGAATATATGTGGATGAATAGAGGAGACCAAGGGGGAAGCATCAACTTAGAGCAGGCAGAAGTAAAAAGAGCTACATCCTTTAAGTACCTTGGGTCGTGTGTCACTGATTGTGGAGGGATGCAGGAGGAAGTGAACCACAGAATACAGTCAGCTTGGTGCAATTGGAGGAAAACATCGGGTGTGTTATGTGACAAAAGATTTAATGTAAAGATGAAGGGAAAAATGTATAAGAGCATTGCCAGACCTGCGTTGATGTATAGTTGTGAAACATGGCCCATGAAGAAAGCACAAGAGAGAAAGATGGAAGTGGCAGAAATGAGAATGCTACGTTGGATGTGCGGAGTGACAAGAAGAGACAGGTTAAGGAATGACTTCATAAGAGGGACGGTGAAAGTTACAGAAATATCAAAGAAGCTGCAACAGAGACGATTACAATGGTCTGGACATGTTATGAGAAGAGAGGAGGATTCTGTATGTAAAAGAACCATGAATATGGAAGTGCCTGGAACAAGGAGGAGAGGTAGACCAAGAATGAGATGGAGAGACACAGTTAACAGGGACATGCAGGTAATGGTGCATGATCGCAGAAGATGGAGAAGACTAATAACAAACAGTGACCCCATATAAAGATGGGAAAAGCTGAAGATAAAGAAGAAGAAGAAGATATACACAGTGGTCCTCGACTTTTGGCGGGGATCCATTGCAGCATTGCTCTGTAGGTTAATTTTCTCCATAAGTTGGTGTTTCACCATTATCGGTGCTTTAACGCCGCTTACAGTGCTGTAACTTGATGTGGCATCAAGTTACAACGCCATAAGCATCGTTAACTTAATGCCAATTCTTACTGTTAGCGCTATCTTGATGCCACATCAAGTTACAGAGCTGTAAAACATGTTAACGGCACTGAAAAACATATGGAAGATCGAATCCGCTGTAAGCCGGTGTGGCCATAAGTCGGTGATGCACTGTATATATATATATACATATATATGTTTGTATATATATATATATATACATATGTATATGTATATATATATATATTTATATATATATATGAGTATATATAATATATATATATATATATATATATATATATATATATATATATATATATATATATATATATATATATATATATATATATATATATATATATATATATATATATATATATATATATATATATATATATATATATATATATATATATATATATATATATATATATATATATATATATATATATATATATATATATATATATATATATATATATATATATATATATATATATATATATATATATATATATATATATATATATATATATATATATATATATATATATATATATATATATATATATATATATATATATATATATATATATATATATATATATATATATATATATATATATATATATATATATATATATATATATATGGTAGCATGTACTCATTGTATATCCTATATATATGAAAATGTCTGTATTAGCAAATTTAGAGATCTGTTTGCATTTTCAGCAAATGCCAGTATGGGAATTATTTCACGTGATTACCACAAAAGAGAGAAGCCAAGGAGGATGAACAGCAGATTTCAGAAATAAAACTACACCCTCATCTGCAACTGCTTTCCTCTCCAAGAATGGCAGCCATCGTTGAGTTACTTGCAAAATGCAGAAACACTGAAAAATTAGTTATTAGGAAGATAGTGTTCGTGCTTCGGTGAAGAGAAACTGAAGTATGAACACCCGGCAGTTATTGTCAGATATTAACCTAATAATAATAATAATAATAATAATAATAATAATAATAATAATAATAATAATAATAATAATAGTTACCTTTAACCCCTAAAATGGCGATTTCTAAAAAAAGGAGAGAGAAAAAAAGAGAGAGAGAGAGAGAGAGAGAGAGAGAGAGAGAGAGAGAGAGTATACCTTAGTTTAACCAGACCACTGAGCTGATTAACAGCTCTCCTAGAGCTGGTCCGAAGGATTAGATTTATTTTACGTGGCTAAGAACCAATTGGTTACCTAGGTACGGGACCTACAGCTTATTGTGGAATCCAAACCACATTATAACGAGAAATGAATTTCTGTCACCAGAAATAAATTTCCCTAATTCTTCATTGGCCGGTCGAAGAATCGAACGCGGGAGAGAGACTGAATCCAGTATACCAGAAAATTTGGCAGACTTCAACCAAGCGCAGTTCTTTCGAGTTTCTGTGGGATACTGAATAAAGAAAAACTAAAATCTCTAAGGCAGGCGAAATAAAGCAAATCATCCAACAACAGTATAGTGCAAAGCACGAGCAAAATCGGAATGAATGCCATGGCTCTCGTTGGAATATCGATGGAAAAGTTCCATAAAAAATCACTGAGAGGATTGAAGGATTCCCTGGCAAGCCCACGACTTTGTAAAGAATGAATAAACCGATGCCTGCGCATGCAGTATCATAATAAAAGTCTCTTGACTCCTTTATCTCTTGACCATCATGTTTGTTATATATGCTGGTTTGTTGCTTAACAGCTTCTATGTTGCCTTTCACAATTCGGTAAAATATCTAATAATAGTTCTAAAAATCGTTTCAGTAGTTTTGTCTAGAATTTTCCTCATTAATTGCATAAAACATGTTTCGCGTTTATCCAGTAACTTAAGGAACTTTGACAGATATTGTTTTCTTCCTATCATGCAACTAACTTGACCTAACTTTTCATTGCTGAATTATCATCTTTTCCCTTGAATAACTGGCATACAGAGATGTTAGTGATGTACCAAGTATTGATCCTAATATATACAATAGATTGAAAGAACTGTTATCTTCAGCTAATGAGTTTATTGAACATGAATATATGGTACCTCTTACGTATTATTTTTCCAATGTAGTAACCTGCATCATGATCTACATGTATCATAACACTGAAAAGTGCAGCACAGGGTAAATACAGTTTTTATTTTTTTTTTTAAACAATTAAATACAAGCGAAGTAATAGTAACAATAATGACAATAGCGAGAATAAATGATACCTGGTTAAGTTTATATTTGTAATGATAGACCTATATGACAGACATTGTTACATTTTAATTTGAGGCGATAATTTTGCCTTCGTGGAAGAGCCTATTTTCCAACATAAATACCTAACAAGGTTTGCTGTCGAAATTAGCCTGTTGAAATACACTAGGTCATTGCTGGCTAGCGTCTGGTTTCGTTTGCAGAGGGAGATCGCTGTTATTAAGTCCCGTTTGAACATATGCCTTTGTCGATCGTTGCAGTACATAATGTAAATAGTACGTGATTGACTGTGGTGATTCACAGACAAGATAGGCAAGAGAAACGGAAGGAATTATTGGAAATTGACAGTTCACTTGTCTTGAATATTTTAACTGTATTTTGTGTTTTATTAGGATGCCAGAAACTATGATGATTATGCCTTGAGATTATTGAAGTATAAGTTAACCCATATCTGCCCGAATTATCTATTTTTTTAGAGGCCTTGATTTTCTATATCTCCGACTTTACTATGAAGTAAATAATCTTCCCATAGTCTTCACTTCATTTTTGATATATCAGTACGCGCAGGATAAGGTGTAACATATTTGTCACGCTAGGCAAAATACCAGTGCATTTTCCTAGCTTTAAGGAAAGCTAAATTGTTGTACTATGTTAATAAGGTTATTTGCAATCATGCGTGTTATTTATTCTATTGTCTCATTTTTTTCAATACTCTGAACCATGACAAGCATAAAAATTCAGAAACATCAATTCCTAATATATCCTATTTTCTTGATTTGAAACACAAGGTTGAAGGATATGAAGTCCAATGTTACATTTACTACACTGACTATAGGGAACTTTTTGGCATCCATCACTTGCACCTCTTTTCTTTCCGGGTATTTCTGTTAGATAATGATCTACTCCATCAAAACGAATGTCTTCCAACACACGTTCATCATCTCTTCCTAAGTAAGACCGAGACCTTCCTCGACCTTTTGTGGATTTACTATACAGAGTGAGGGATGCTTCAGCAATTTCTTTCTTAAAATCACTGCTTTATGTTCCCTACAGACTTCTTATGCAACACTTCATCAAAAATTAGAAAAAAAAAAATCCACTGGGGAAAAATCTCTGTACTTGGCACAACTGGGACTCTGGAAAGGTGCATTCTACTGATTTCAGAGAAACACCCCGAGACCATTTGGGATTTGCATCCCACATTATGATGGGTACTACAGTATTTTCTTCCATATCAACACCATCGTTAGTAGTGCTGCGGCGGTATAATGAAACTGCCTCAGCTGCAGTATTCAGTTGTCTGCCTGTCAAATTGTCTGTTAGACCACCATTGTCTTCCTCTGCAGAATTCATTGGAAGGGTGGGTAGAGCGTTCGACTATCCGACCGGCCAATGAAGAATTAGAGGAATTTATTTCTGGTGATATAAATTCATTTCTCGTCATAATGTGGTTCGGATTCCCCAAAAAGCTGTAGGTCCCGTTGCTAGGTAACCAGGTGGTTCTTAGCCACGTAAAATAAATCTAATCTTTCGGGCCAACCCTAAGAGAGCTGTTAATCAGCTCAGTGGTCTGGTTAAACTAAGATATACTTAAATTTTACTTCTGCAGAATCTTCATCCGTCGGTACATCATTACTGGGTTCAATAAGCACGGCAGTAGGAGCATCTTCTTCGTCTAGTAGACTCAGAATTTCATTAAGAGTCAAGTGCATGGAATATAAATGTTAGTAACGGTTAGTATTAATCTAGCATGACGTAGCTCGCTTTAGCAATCTGTGGGCGTCCTATGTCCATCGCCAGTTAAACCACAGTATTGCTTTGAATTAATAGTGACTAATGTCATGCATGTGTAAATTTCAATAAGTAGATGGTATACATATATACATACATAATACTTCCAAACCAATATGCGTACTATGCACATCAATTCCTTAATCAGACGAGTGTTAACTTACGATGCTGGAAAATATATAAATCTTTTTTTTTTTTGGCGGGGAGGGGCCTGTGGGTTGGAGGGCTGTTTAGAATCAGAAAAGAGTGTGATATGGATTTATGAAGTCAGATATGAAGGGAAATCATACGGAACCAATAATTATCACTTCCCGTATTTAGAAACCGATGCATCGTTATACTGCATTGTAACGTATTTTGCAGAAAATCACTGAAAACAAAAACTTTTAATTTTAAAGTTGGAGGCTTAGAGCAATCATCATAATATTTATAATCATAATCACTGTGATCATCTTTATTTTATCATTAATATTGTTGCTGTCTTTGTAGTTATCATAGCACGGCGTCCATTGAAGTTTAAATGTCCCAAAACGATATGAATTATATATATATATATATATATATATATATATATATATATATATATATATATATATATATATATATATATATATATATATATATATATATATATATATATATATATATATATATATATATATATATATATATATATCCAAGTAGGGTGAGTCTCGACGCAGGATACAGTCTCGAAGGCGAAGGAAAGGGCACCATTATTACAATACGTTTATTATGCCGACGTTTCACGACAATTGCTATAGTCGCATTTTCAAGGCTGCAATGATTAAAAAACTTCTTACAAAAATCACATTAAAATATCGATATATGAATTATAAAACAAAATAAAAACGGAGGAATAGGCACAGGACATACCTAAACAGTAGCAGTAACAAGACTAAAACAAAAAAACACAGGAAGAGCAAGAAAGGACGAGAGAAGAAAAAACAAACACAAGGTTAAGCAATGAACAATTGAACAGAGGTTGTTTGAGTATTTAGTGTTGGGACCGTCTTCTTTATAATAATAGATTCTAATATATTGAGGTCATTTTCATTTTGGGCTTGTCCTATTATATAAAATCTTCATAATTAATATCAGTTTTGCACATTTTTACATGATTTCTTATATTTGAGTGATCTGGATTAGACAGTTTACATCCAGTTCTGTAGCTTACACCCTTATGCGAATCTATGCGAATCCGTAGTAGCCTCCTCGTGCATCCGACGTAAATCCCACTATCACATCCTGGGCAAACATATTTGTAAACGATGTTCGAAGACAAGAGATGGCTAAGACGATCCTTGAATTTAAATATCGATCCAATAGTGCGTGGATTCTTGGGTATCAGTATTAGGTCTACAGCTGCGAACGTTCTTTGAAATATGGCAAGCCTTGAAAATGCGACTACAGCAATTGTCGTGAAACGTCGGCATAATAAACGTATTGTAATAATGGTGCCCTTTCCTTCGCCTTCGAGACTATGTATGTATATATATATATATATATATATATATATATATATATATATATATATATATATATATATATATATATATATATATATATATATATATATATATATATATATATATATATATATATATATATATATATATATATATATATATATATATATATATACATATATATGTGTATGTGTGTGTGTGTGTGTGTATGCGTGTGCTAGTGCGATGAGTGCGTCCGCATGTGTGCGTGCTAGCGTCAAAATACGAGAGAATGTAAAGGAAAAAGAGAGATACTTTACGCTTTATGATAATTACCGGGGTACCATCGCATTTTTAAAATAGTCAAGGTTCCCGGACTGAACTGGGCCACAATGCTGAGAGACTCCAAGTGGTGTAAAGAAGCGTTCAACAGGCCCTCGAGTTTTTTTCTAACAAGGAGGACGTGTGAACACTTCACCTTCAAAGGACTAAGGGAAATTAGAAGACACAAAAGGGTTTTATTCATTTACGGTGCATCCTTATAATGAAATGAATTAGGTCAAAATTTGGGGACACTATTTTTTACGTGATTGCATACATGTGTTTTTTTCTGATTTTATAATGTTGTTGTCATGTGTATATTGTTTATTGTTATATGCAAAAAAATGTTCAGTTTTCATCAATAGGTTTGTTAGGAAGCTATCCATATATCTGATGAAAAATGAAGGAAGATCAAGGAAGATAATTGGAAATATAAGTGAAAAAAAAAAAACTGTGAGAAAAGAAAATATTTTTCAGAATAGCCTACCCATAAGCAAGGGAACTCAAGCTCAAAATTTCTTCAATTGATGATGCAGAGGATAATATAATCATACTTCCTGCTCTTGGAATATAAAATTCAGGACAAAGGCCAAGCGCTGAGACCTCTCAGGAAATTGAGAGTAAAGGTTTGCAAGCTGTGACGGGAGGGAAACCTCGCAGTTGCACTATGACATAATAGGTAGGAGAGGGAGGAAAGTAAGATGGAAAAAAGATGATATGAAAGGCGTTACGGTAAGAGGACTGAAAGGGTTTACAGTTAGGGGCCCAAGGGACGCTGAAGAGAACCGTAAGTAATTTCTACAGTGTAATGCACTTGGGGCACTGACGACACTACCTTCTTACGGGGACTTCCTCTTCTAGAAGTAAACAAACTAAATATGACATCTGCAATTAAACACCAGAAACTTCTGGTGCTTTTTTTTTTTTATAATAACGTAAAATTGGCTCTATGAATACATCATTTCATCTCTTGTTTACCACATTTTTGCTCCTGCACCGGAAAACAGTTGCCACATTTGTTGGGTTGCTGTTTCTTAAATTATTCTCTATTTTCTTTTCATGTCATCCATTTTTGGAAAACAGTTTCCTCTGGCAAATGAGCTCGCGTACGTTTGTGTCATTTAGCGAGAAAAAAGATTATATCACCGGTGAAACTTAGTTTGAGTGCACGGTGCTACTAAAGCTTACTTAAACAGATTAATGACTATGGAAGGAACATCATCTAATAGTCTGTATTCACTCAGCTCAAAATATTCCATCAGCTCATACGTAACGCTTCCATGGAATAATAACAGATAGTGTGGGAGGAAGTTAATGAAAGTAATTTTCTTTAAATGTTCTCTCTCTCTCTCTCTCTCTCTCTCTCTCTCTCTCTCTCTCTCTCTCTCTCTCTCTCTCTCTCTCTCTATTGTCAAGTGGAATAAAATTCAAGCAATTATCAAAATAGATTGGAATGAACATTATATTCTGCCGAGCACAAAAAAAAAAAATCATTTATAATCATTGTTCGTTAATATCTCAATTTAAGAAGAAAAATGCCCGTAATACATGTGATGAAAAAATAATATAATAATAAGATTTTTTGGAGTTTGGAAGAGGCCGAGCTGTAGTTGATTGGAGTGGTTTTCTTACTGCATATAATACACACACACACACACACACACACCTGTGTGTGTGTGTGTGTCTCTGTGTGTGTGTGTGTGTGTGTGTGTGATATATGCATAAGAAAACCACTCCAATATATATATATATATATATAATATATATATATATATATATATATATATATATATATATATATATATATATATATATATATATATATATATATATATATATATATACATATATATATATATACACATATATATATATATATATATATATATATATATATATATATATATATATATATATATATATATATATATATATATATATATATATATATATATATATGCGGAATCTACTGGTCATTTTTTTACTAGAAACATATGTAATCCTAATAGCCACAATGCCCTCTTAACTTCTCGAATTCTTCGTGCTTTTTGGATGTGCTTGTAACTACGAAGCCGTACATCCAGATCAATGAATCACGTATAAAAGTGATTATAATCATCATTATTATATATATATATATATATATATATATATATATATATATATATATATATATATATATATATATATATATATATATATATATATATATATATATATATATCTATCGAATGTCCAAGGGATCCGCACTTCATTCTGACGGCAACGGATAAACTCAATGAGTTCTTACATTATCAAGAAATATACTGTATTGATTACACATCTGACCCAATATATTAGGGCAATCATATTATGGAAAATTACGTAAACTCAAGGGTTCTCTTAACTAATTATATTTACATAACAAACACAGAATATCAGAAGAATGACGAATTACTGGGCAGGTAATAATAAAGGCCTGCTAAATGAATGAACCCTGCACAGGATAAATATTCTACGCCGATGATGTCTTCATAACAGGAATATCGTAGAGGGGGTAGAAGGGGACTGCACATGGGATAGAGTCGAGTGATCCACAGTTGAGGCCTATCTGCAACATATGCAAGACAGTTACATGCAAGACTGATAAGATGCTCAAAGGGAATTGAGGGAATACACAGATGGTGCCAAATAACTCAGTTCAACACTAAATGCATAGCTACGTTAACACTGAATGCTCCAACACAAATTACTGAAGGTGATTGCACAATGGAAAAGAAAGTAAAAACAGACAGAGAAATAACAGGAATCGTGACTGACTAAGAAGCCTTATTCCAGTACATTACCTTCATCAAGATGATGGTGTCCTCGTTTGATAGAGTGCTGGCGATGGAGGAGGGAATTAAAGGAAATGCCACTACACAAGTATACTGGTTCGAACCTCATGGTCGAACACGTGGAAGGTTCAAGGGTCAGGTAAGGGTAAGGACATCTGTCCTCGGTGGCATTCAGCGCTCTTCTCTCTTTTGATTGGCGTTGCAACGTCTATAAATAACTTCGGAGACTACGCATCGGTGTCTGACTAGGTGGCACAAAGGTCAGTCTTCATCACGTTTTCTAAATAGGCCATATGGCATCAGGTAAACCTCATGGAGAGTTAACATGGTAGCAGCACCAACTTTCTCTTTTTTGTTGGCTCCACCCTTGCCCACTGCTTGACGCCAAGAAGGTACAACAGTCATCTGGAAACAAGGCCTTAGGCAGTCGTCTGAATAGAGAGAAGGGTTATGCTTAACCATTTTTGGGGAATGAAGGAGAGAGGTTATGAAGGGTAAAGTGGAAACCCACAGTTCTAGTAATTAAAACAATTGAAATGAATTTTATTGCTTTCTCACTTACATTACAAATGTAAAAATGTGTGAGGCGGCTTGGAAAGAGGCTCCATCCATTGCACCTCTCCAACCAAGTTAGCATTCACACTCTAGATTGGGTGAGAATGATTACCAGCAAGCAAACTCACTTATAGGCTTTACTTTACTTCTCTCTCATTTCCCTTTGGTGCCTTATAATTCAACTTAAACTTCTGCATAGCAATTAATCTCAGGAGGCAAAACAACACTGTGACCTTTACATTAATGCAGAATATATACTTGCTGCTAGAAATGACATTTTCTTATAATTAAAGTCCTATTACATTAAGGTAGCATTAATCAGAATATTTTCACAACCTAATGGTATAGTTAAAACAATGAATTAATACTTGGTTAATTCTAGAGATACTTCATGCATTCTTAATAATAATGAATTATAAATTTTTTACACATGCAGTTAGTCTGCCTTGAAGAGGCATTACAGTAAGGTAAACATGGGCATAGTTAGGTGTTTCCATGATACTTGAGAAATGGCTCAGTGCCATTCGGGCACTATAAACACAAAGTCATGAGTCTGAGATTTAAGATTTATTACAGAGACTCACAAAGAGAATAAGTGACAGATTCAGAGGAATCAATAATTGTAAATAAAAGATGATTAAATACGCTGAAATTGCACCCTTAGCATATGTTAAACAGCTAGGTTCATTCTTAGCCCAAGAAGGACACAGAGGTAGCCAGAGGGTGCGACTCCTCCGGCAGGACCATTTGCCAGCGTCTACGATAATGGCACTGTGCCAAGTTGGCACTCATATTATAATAACTAATGGCGATGGCATATTATATTTTAAATGTATCATGCTGCAGTAGGCAAGAAAGGGAAGTCATAGGACTTATACAGTCGGCATATCTGTCAATGGCACTCTGCACTGGCAGAGGTGATTAAAGTAAAATGGGGCCTTGGTAAGGCATAAAATAAATGTTAGTAATAATCAAAAGTAAGGAAGGGAAATGTTAAAGGAAAAGAAAAAGGGATAGAGTTATAAGGGAAATAAATACGTGAAGGACCCTGACACCCTCTTCTGGATAGAGGTGGCAAAGTCTTTGTAGGATAAAGGGATGGCACTGTGCCATTTTGGCACGGGTGCCAGGAGAACTCAGGGGTTCTCTTTAAGGTACCTGGAATTATCCACGCCCGTGGTATTTCCTCCACTGATCTCTCTTACTGTGATGGTTTGTCTCGGTCTGGGAATCGGTGGAGCCAAGCCCGGGGAGGGTATTTGAGTCCACCTGTGTTGGGTCCTTTGACGGCTGACGCAAGGGCTCTACCATGATCTGTTGCAATTCCTTGAGTTTATTGGCCAATGGAGACATGGCAGAATCCTTACTCACTGTTGTGTCTGCGGTGGACTGAGACAGAGCGGAAGTGGTCGGGTTGTGGGGGTGGGTGTGTGAGAGGCTCGCAGGTAAAAATGACCAGCTCAGGCACGGGTTGCTTGGCTGCACCTTTGGGTGAGCTTCTCCTGTGGTCAGAAGGATCTGTCTCTCTTACCGGCATTGGTAGCAGAGCCAAGCCAGGAGAAGGGAGGGAACCTGGACTGGAATCTCTGGAATGGAGATCAGGGGTATGCCCTGGCGCTGGCACTAAGGCAGGGTCAGGAACCAATATCTGATTTGGACTTTGCTCGTCGTTCAGGATGGATGGAGCTTGGCACTACTCATTGCACCCAAGTGACACAGGCAGAGATTGTGAATCAAGAGTAGGATCTACTGGAGAAGAATCTATTTGGGGCCATCGCACTGGCACTTGGACAGGGCAGGGGATAGGAATGGGATCTGGAATTGATCTTGATGGAGGAAGGCACTGCACATGGCACTCAGGTAGTACTGGCAGTAGAACGAATGCAGGCGTTTGAGGCTTACTCGTGCCTAATTAATGATTTGGGGGATTTGGACCCCTGGATTGCTGTAACTTCGATGGAGACTGGAAGTCCTGTCCCAGGAGGATGTCATAACCTCCAGGAATTTGTCTAGCTACTGCAAGGTCGCAAATTTCAGATCTGTGAGGTCATGTAACCCTCAACTTGACAGAAGGAAGTATCATCTTAAAGTAACTGATACCTTCAATCGTGACAAGTTTACATCTGTTAATGGTTGCTCCACGGGGAACGTTGCCTTCCTGTTTGAGGGACATTTGTGTGCCAGAATCATCAAATGCCTTGACCTGGCTGGCGGAGCACCTACCTCAGGGAAGTGCCACATAAATGGGACCCTGGGCTGGAGGACCTAAGGATGTTGGGTCGGTGACTGCCACGGCAAGGGTGAGCATACTTGATTTATTTCTATTAGGGCACTTTGCCCATTGGGCAGAGTGCCCATAGATCTAACAAGTGGGGCAATAAGTCCAACTATAATCTTTACCTGGTATTGTCCCATTGGAGGGAGCAGGCCCTTTACCCTTCATCCATGACCCAGGTTTGGCTTGTTGGGGGTGTTGTCCCATTTGAGACGTAGAGGGATCTTCTGGCTGATTCACAGCCTTCAAGCGGCACTGTTCAGTAGGGTGCCCTGTTCTCTTACAATACCTACACACAGTTTTCTTATGGAGGTGCACATTCTTGTGAGGTTGCTGGGAGTTGATTGAGGCAGGCGAGGAGGGATATAATTTTCATCCATGGGAACCAAGATGGGGATGATGCATATCCCATATGTCAGCCCAACGGCAGCACTCGACCACTGTCTTAGGCGCCTTATCGTATAGATGAGTGGTGAGAGCTGGTGGGGCATAAAATAAGAAGTCCTCGAGCTGGAAGAGTTCGAGGACATCCTCCACACTGGTGGGTTTCAGAGATTCTAGCCATCATTTTAGGGCCTGGGTTTTTTTAAAGATCCACTTAGACCGGATTTGGCCTGATTTCTTGAGCATATTCCTCCACCTTTTCCTCCAACAGTCAGGAGTTATTTCAAAAGCTTTTATGATGGCCTGGAGGACAAGGACAAGATTTCCTTGATCCTAGGGGGGGACAGCATTGAATGCAATTGGCACCCTTCCCTTCAAGGTGCTTTCCCAGGATCAGAGACACTTCTGTAGTAAAGGGCTGATAGGTCATCAGGACCTTTTCAACATGGCCGAGCCAGGCTTCAGGCTCGGCTTTGTCCCATTCTCTGATGAGGGTGCCTATACTGCTGAGGGTTGAGCGAGGAGAGGGTATTGATGCGTTGTGCATGTCGTGAGCTGTCATTGCAAGCTGATAAGCTCTTTGTTTCTCCCTCTCCTGTTTTTCTTTCTCCTTCCCCTGTCTTTCTGCCTCTTCTTGTTCCTTCTGGGCTATTCTTTCTTTCTCCTTCTCCTGCATTTCTGCCTCTTTCATTTCTCCTGGTCTATTCTTTCCTTCTCCTTCTCCTGCCTTTCTTTTTCCTTCTCCTGTCTTTCTGCTTCTCTTTCCACCTTGGCATTGTCTACTCTCCCTTGGACCCAATCCCTCAGGGCTTATTCTGATAGTCCCAAGTCCTCTCCAGCGGACATGTAGAACTTGAAGTCATCATCTTGCTGGGCTCTTGATGTCACAGACCTCTTGAGATAATGCTGATATGGGCGTGACCCATTGGAAAATCAATATGATTAAAAAGACTAAGGGGTGTTCAAGCGAACAGGTTAATATTGTGTGAAATGAACAGATTCAGGAGGTCTGCATAGACTCAAATTGTCTGAAAAGACTTAAATTTCAGGGTGTCTGAAAAGATTCAGTTGTTCAGAATGAGCAAACATTAGTATATCTGAATAAGACAAATTTCAAGGTTTCTGAATGACTCAATTGTTCGGAATGAACGAAAATTAGTATGTCTGAATAAGACAAATTTCACGGTGTCTAAAAGACTTAATTGTTCAGAATGAACACAAATTAATATGTCTGAATAAGACAAGCTTCAGGGGTTCTTAATGAATGAAAATTTAGCCCGAGCTAACATAAGCCTTTATGTATATTTTATTTTGTAGAGAGATGCTGCAGAACTAAATTAAAAAAAAAAGGCTTATAGGGTTATAGACTTATAGTGTGTAAAGGAAATTTTCCTTCCTCTGTCAAATAATTTTGAACGTGGCATCCTATCGAATATTAAAATCTTCAACGCATGAGGGTAAGACAAAACTCTTAATCTTATCACATGCACGGGGCAGTCCGGACTGCCAAAAGTTATGCGTGGGGAAGGAAAGAAATTGTTATTCTCCATTACCAAAACAAGCCTTAGCTTGCACGTGACTAATAATGTGCTCTACTGTTTACTTCTGGTCTCATGACATCTGCCATCAATGGATAGGTCAGGCGGGGTGTGGGGGGTCTATTGACTGTGTCTGGCTTTTTTACCTGGGCCTACCCTTTTTCCCAAGCTCGGAGGCTCCTGTAGTAATGAATTGAAGAGGAAATTCTCTCTGCTATATTCGTCAATAAATAAATTTACAGGAATACTATGTAGGGCTCACTGAGGAATACCCTACTTAGTTAAGGAATTAAAAGTTTATTGTTTTCAAAAATGTAGCAAGGTGCACAGACATATGGATAAAAATTAGCGAGCGATAGAAAGGGGTTTATATATGAGCACTGTGCTTGGGGTTTTTATAACAATGGAATTCCTAATGGAACTCAAAATTAAAGATGGCGGATGGTTAGGGATGGGTCCACGTGGTCTGGAATTGAAGAATCCATGTCAGACTTACTACTCTCGCGTCTTGAGAGCGGAAACTTAGATTCCTAAATACTTCTCAGCTTTTCCTATCAATCAATCAGAGAGAGAGAGAGAGAGAGAGAGAGAGAGAGAGAGAGAGAGAGAGAGAGAGAGAAAGAGAGAGAGAGAGAGAGAGAGAGAGAGAGAGAGAGAGAGAGAGAAGATGAATCAAACGATGTGAAAATAGCTGGAGTCAAAGCTCTGGAGGTCGCCTACAGTGTGCCTCTCTGGGAATTCGTGACTTTCAAATTGTCCTTATCACATGGACAAAGGAATAGGGGCTCTATTCCTTTTTATCAACTCTTCGACTGAGTTGCTCCCTAGCTTCCTATTCTTAAATACATGCAGCTAACATTCAATAGAACAAAAAATAAGCTCTCTTCTCATGAACTAATTTGACATGCACGTGGTCTGTCAGTTACCTAACACTTATTGCAGTCACTTTTCGCACCTAGCATAAACCGAAACAAAATATTTTTACACGCACTTGTGCTCTGGAACTGGCTTTTCTCATGTGTTTAAAATGGAGGGGGTATGATACCAGGGTCGTCTCTAATTATGCAGACCAGCTAGCAGCTGCTATTCCGCTGATAATGGCAAAGCAATTGCATCCTTGGTAAGGTACGCCAGTTGCTACGAATGTCCGGGGGATACGTACTTGATTCTTGGAGGCAACAGATGAACGTAGGGAGTTCCTTACAATGTCAAGAAATCTACTGTATTTATTAAACATCTGACTAAATATTAGGGCCACTTCGTAGACAAAGCAGGGGAAAATCTGTGGCTTGGGGCCTTTTTTATGAGAGGGAAAATTACATAAACTTAAGGGTTCTCTTAACTAATTATATTTACGTAACAAACAAAGATCAGAAGAATGACGAATTACTGGGCAGGTAATAATAAAGGCCTGCTAAATGAATGAACCCTGTGTATAAATGAACACAGGATAAATATTCTACGTTGATGTCTTCATAACAGGAACATCGCAGAAGGGGTAGAAGGGGACTGCACATGCGATAGAGCCGAGTGATTCCACAGTCGAGGCCTATCTGCAATATATGCAAGATAGGCCTCGGACCTACGTTCTCCGATATCTTTATGGGCTCCATCGAGAAGAGCATGCTGGACGAATGCCCTCGCAGTTACCATCTTCTCTTTTATGTACAGTAAGTTGACGACACCTTTGCCCTCTTCAGAAGAGAGTATGACTCGGATTCCTTTTTGGAATTTGCTAACTCCCGCCACACCAATCTCAAGTTTACTCTTGAAAAGGAAAAGGATAATCTACTGCCGTTTCTTGACGTTCTGGTCACCAGACATAATAATAATTTTATTACCACGATTTTTAGAAAAAAGACTTTTACAGTATTAGGTGCCAATTCTTGTAGTTTTTGCTTTTATAATTTTAAGATTAATTACTGTGCGACTCTCTTTCACAGGGCCCTTTTCCTCACCTGTAGTTGGAAAGCTTTTCATGGTGAAGTTACCTTTCTTTTAGAATATTTTAGACTCAATTGTCTTCCTTCAGAGACAGTTTTTAATAGCCTCAGTAAAATACTAAACATAAGGTTTTTCACTAAGCGTTATACTCTTACACTACGCAAACTACACTTTTATGCCAAGTTTCCATACTGTCATGATGTCCTTTTTAGAACAAAATTTAAGAGCATAATTCAAAAACATTTTAGTGTTTTGTATGTCAAACTTGTTCCTGTCAGCCCCTAATTATTGGCTCTATTTTTAAATTTAAGGATCAGCTTTGTGCTACGATGTTCTCCAGAGCTGTGTATAAGTGTTCTTGCACCAAGTGTAACTAGGGAATTTATGTGGGATCCACTCGCAGACTTCTAAAAGTATGCCTAGATTCACATAGGGGGGTAAGATTTCGTAGGGGGTAAAAACTCCAACCCCGAACACTCCATCATCAGAAGTCTTACGAAATTTTGTAAAACACCCAATGAAAGCAAAGATTTCTGCATAATTGGACGAACTTCAAGCCAACTGGAACCACCAATATTCAAGCCTCTAATGATAAAACAGCATGTTTCGAAATTGAACACTCAGACTTCGGCTGTTCCTTTATACCTGTCGCAATAATGTTTTTGTTGTTTTGTTTTTCTTTCGAACACATCCTTTTCTGTATTTGTGTCGTACTGACATTTGGCTCCATACCCTTAGGCATTTTTATTTATTTGTTTGTTTTTTCATGTGATTTAAAATTTTAGTCATATATATATATATATATATATATATATATATATATATATATATATATATATATATATATATATATATATATATATATATATATATTTATATATATATATATATATATATATATATATATATATATATATATATATATATATATATATATATATATATATATATATATATATATATATATATATATATATATATATATATATATATATATATATATATATATATATATATATATATATATATATATATATATATATATATATATATATATATATATATATATATATTATATATATATATATATATATATATATATATATATATATATATATATATATATATATATATATATATATATATATATATATATATTATATATATATATATATATATATATATATATATATATATATATATATATATATATATATATATATATATATATATATATATATATATATATATATATATATATATATATATATATATATATATATATATATATATATTTTACTTGTCTTTATATGTTCTATTTGTTTCAATCAATTTCTCAGTATTTTGCCTCTTCCTCGGTGTCCATTGCGTAAAATTTCCCTTTTTAGTCGACTGTCGTTTCTTATTTTCTGGCTTTGCCTTTATATACTTTTTGCTGTAATTTTTATTGTCAATGCTTTTGTTTTCTAATCCTAGAATCCCTGAATATGTAATCATGGGTTCTGAAGCGTTGGGAATAAAACATATAATCAAATGACCATTCAACAGTATTCCTGTCCGCCTTCCCTTTTGATATATATATATATATATATATATATATATATATATATATATATATATATATATATATATATATATATATATATATATATATATGTGTGTGTGTGTGTGTGTGTGTGTGTGTGTGTGTGTGTGTGTGTGTGTGTGTGTGTGTGTGTATGTATGTATACTGTATATCATAGGGAAAGGCATCGTTCTTAGGTGTACATTTAGTTTTCCGACGTCTCACGACTCATAGTCGCGTCCTCAACACTAGAATAAAAATACAAATGCGAGCATTAAAACTAAGCACTGCATAATCCATAAGAAAATACGCAACATTTAATAAACTTCAATGAACATCAGCATGTAAAATATTTGAAAATAATTTAGAAACATTTTAAAGCAGGAATATATACTAAACATTAAAATTGTGTACAAAATATCTGTAAAATCCTAAAACCAGTAAAACACTAAAATAGTAAGCCCATTCTGTTCCTTATCTACGTAATGGACGGGCAGTGATAAAAGAATTTTATAAAAAGAAACAATGCACCTTAGGCGATAAGCAACTGAACAGAGGAGGAGTGTGTATTTAGAGACGGAACCATCTTTTTTATCATAATTGACCGCAAGATTGTTAGGTCGTTTTCATGATGTACAGTTGGCCAAAGAAGAATTGGCGTAGTTTCTTTACTCATTGTTGGAAACATTGCCATATACAGGTGCCAGATTATTTACTTTTCAATCGTGACAGCCTAAGAAGAATTTGGAATTTGGCTTTGCTTCTGCTTGAGTTTTGACGATGACCCAACGTATCGTACAGTACTGGGGTGTCGTCGTTCGTCAGCTACAGCCGATAGCTAATTTAAGCCTGTCAATTTTCTTTAATAGCAAAGTGTAATTCAACTAATTTTGTCCTTTAATCAATAAAATAATTAGCATGACACATTTAGTAGGCCTCAATTTGACTTCTGATTTTGACACCTGATTACCCACAGTAGGTCTACATTCAACGGTATACTCTCTCGGATGCGTGATGTGGCTGAATATTTAAACCGATAATACATCTATATTAAATTGCTTTATTTGATTATTCCCGTTATTCTTTTTTATTGGCCATGTTACCCTTTTTTCTTATCCTTTTCATTGTTGCTTAACATAATTTAATCAGATCTAACTATCTCATGTCAAAAAGCAATCATAAGAAATCAAACGATTACAATTTAGTCTTTTTTTTTTATCTAATTCTTTGCAAATCATCCTGTTTAAGCCGCACACACTGGAAAGCTATGGGAGTCAAAGCTGACGAGTGCATTAAAACAAAAGGCTTAATTCCATCAAAGCATTCTTGGGTTAATCTTAATGTAGCTACTCATTTCTTCTAAATAGAAATTAATCAGAATCAGTTTCATACGTATGCCTAGACCTGCTGCCATTAACATATTATACGTAGCTGGAAGGATAGCAATTATGAAAAGTAACTTTCTCGTTTAAGTCTATTTCCGATATTTAAAATAAAAACCAAATTGATTATATATATATATATATATATATATATATATATATATATATATATATATATATATATATATATATATATATATATATATATATATATATATAGTCAGATAAGTAAGGAAAAAATTATAGAAATCCACAGAACTGGAATGCAGTCAAATACAAGTTTAAGTGAAAAAAAAGATGAAAATGAGCATATCCGTATTAACCCTCCAGTAGTGCGGTTCAGTATTTTTCACGGTTGGTGCGGTGGGGTATGGTGAACCCCACTCAAAGTTTTAGCCATTTTTATTACTTTTTATTACTTTATGTGTGTTCTGAGGTAGTAAATTTAACAAAAAATATATTCTGATATATTTATTCAAGAACAACACCTTGTACAATGTATTTTATTAGAACATAAGTAGAAAATGTGCTTGCATAAAAGTTATCCTACAATTTTCTTTTGCCATGTATTTACTCATCTCAAATATAAATGTATTTCACAGATTAAACTTTTTTAATGTTTTAAATTAAGTGAATATGATTTAATACATTTTGCTTTGGTATTAAATTCAGTCATAAACACAATAATGATTAGTGCTAGTTACATAACATTGTAATGAATTTTTATTACAA
>NC_089742.1:18664577-18672077 GCF_040412425.1 Macrobrachium rosenbergii
AGGCCAGTCAATTCGAACCACTTCTGGATTATGCTGGAGCCATTGCTTTACAACCTTTGCAATATGGACCGCAAATTGTTCATAGCGATATATATTGGCAATAAAAGTTTTCGAACTGAGTGTACTAAAATGTCCTGTAAAATTTCGATATACTGATTGCTGTTCAGACGCTCATCAATGGCAATTAGCTCTCCTGATCCACTGGCAGCCATCCATCCCCATAACCCAGCTGATATTCTGCCACTACGCCTTGAAGGCGCGATGTTATTTTCAATACAGAAAATATTATTTCAAATGAAAGACAATTCAGTAGAGACTGGTTAGTTATAAAGAGAGAGAGAGAGAGAGAGAGAGAGAGAGAGAGAGAGAGAGAGAGAGAGAGAGAGAGAGAGAGAGAGAGAGAGCATTAGGACTACAACTTTACAAAGACTTATATTTTCTTCTATTTTTATATCTCTTATAGCATAGACCTATCTTATGATTTATACTCTATAAATGAAAATTATAATGTTCTCTAATAGCCTATAGGTATGAATTGAAATTATATATCAAGACAACTATATGAAGATAACTGTGCAGTGCAATCCCTATTAAACACAGATAATTCCTGTGTGAACAGTCAAATGCATATAGTTTTTGATCATTTCTCAGCTGTAGGTCTAGGATACATTACACAGTAATAAAAACATAATAAAAAGAGTTTTTTTATTTTGCAATAAACTATAGTCGAATTGCATTAGTTTTATATATATATATATATATATATATATATATATATATATATATATATATATATATATATATATATATATATATATATATATATATATATACAACGTAATGTAGTCAAGTATATACTACATATCAACTTATGTTAGGAATAAACAGATTGATGTTAAAGTCAAGAGGCGTGCTTCATATTTTATGAATAAATCAACTTAAATTTTACTAGGCTTCCCTAGTTTTATTTGGGCGGCAACAATGAGGCTGTCCATGGGCATCAGCCGTGAAGATTTTTTCATCACAGAAAATAACTGAATCCCAGAAAGAAGCATCTTCTGGAAGATATTGTAGTAGCAAATCCCATCCTTTCTTCTTTATGCTCTTGCGTTAGCAATGGTTTCCTTGCCGGAATCCTCCAATGCATTCCTGCCCCATGCAACCTATTCGGCACAGTCTGCACACATATTTGCAGTCCAAGCTGCTGTTTTACAGCAACTGCTGTAATCAGGGATTGCTCTTTGACAGCTGCAACAATCATATTGTCTTCCTCTCTTGTGGTACTTCGAGGAGTTCCACTTCTAGACCTATTTTCTAAATTTCGCCGTTCTCTAAACAATTTGATTCATCTATGAAAGAAGTGGTACGGAAAAGTGGAAATGTGGCCTCCGGTTTGGAAGTTTTGATGCACAAGATGATCGGGCGCAGAAGTGGGGTTTTTATTTTATGGTTTGCCACACCAAGCGTGGAAAAAATTTCCTCTCTTTTTAGGAGCTTATTGTGATGGGATATGTTAGTTTCTTATGTTATATGATTCATTGACCTATATCCTTGGTCATTTGCACATTTATGTATATGTTTATATAATAATGGCTGAATAAAGAGCCATCAAAGAATGGTTGGTTACGCCGAATCACGAACAAGCAGAAGTCGATCGAATGCAGACGACAACGGAGTAACCGCTTTAGATTTCCATCTATTTAAAATTGTTTTAATAAATGTAAAAAATGATTGTGATTAACTTGATAAGGATGTCTGTGAGAAATGATCTTTAGACTGTGAAGGAAAGCATATATCCTTTTATATGCGGTAGATTATACCGTTGGTTGAATGACTTCAAGAAATGTGGCAAAGTGTATTATGTCAGCAGTTGTGATCTGACGTTTTTTATAACTTTGTTTCGTTCACGTCAATTTTGTTATATGGAAAATAGTTTTAAGCAAAAAGATAACATGATATTAAAAAAATTACAATAACTGTCTTTAACGTCATTACAGAAGATTTCTTCCATCTTCGAACAGAAAAATAGATTAATCAGGCATGAATCGTGCGTCAGGCAGCTAATCGAAAAATTATGAAACTCTGCCAATTTTAATTTGGGCGACTGTACTTGACCTATAATTGTTACATCCTTATCATCGATAAACGTTTTACATAACTTAGAGAGGTTCCTAATATCTAATTATTCGGGACTTCTTAATCTAGTGGCCGTTCTAAAACTTACGCCCCTGTGAGAAGCTTTTCTCCCTTTTAGTAACCTCTTTGTACAAACTACTTAAGTCCTGTGATCACACCTTGGGCACGAATATATTTATAAATAACATTAGACTTTAGAAGAGGACTAAGGCGGTCTTTCCTTCTGACTATATATATATATATATATATATATATATATATATATATATATATATATATATATATATATATATATATATATATATATATATATATATATATATATATATATATTGTGTGTGTGTGTGTGTGTGTGTGTGTGTAACTCAATCCCGAAAATATGGAACGTGAAGAATATATAAATAAAGATAAAATCCACGAAGGAAACGGAAACACTGGATGCTGCGAGGCCTTTCGACACTTACGTCCTTTACTTAGCAGACTGAAAAATATAAAAGTAAGTTTACAAAGAAAGATCATATAAATTACAGATGGGGATTATAAAGGAAACATATGTACCTAGAATCCAACACAATTGAAGATTTAGTAGAACTGCCAAAAGAGGGTTAAATATTTAAGAGGTTTTACAAAGGATTAGGATCAACCGTTCAGAAGCAGGGACAGGACAATTGAAACATTATACAGGGTCGTGACTGACCACCCAAAAAATATTAGTACAACAAAATAATTCTCTTCTATAATATTTAACCCTGTTTTGGCAGTTCTACTAATTCTTCAATTGTGTTGGATTCCAGGTACATATGTTTCCTTTTTAATCACCATCTGTCATTCATATGAGCTTTCTTTGTAAACTTACATTTTTATTTCTTCAGTCTGCTAAGTAAAGGACGTAAGTGTCAGAAAGGCCACGCAGCACTCAGTGTTTCGCTTCTTAAGTGGATTTTATCTTTATTATATATATATATATATATATATATATATATATATATATATATATATATATATATATATATATATATATATATATATATATATATATATATATATATATATATATATATATATATATATATATATATATAAATGTAATAGACACAATGCCCTCTTAACTTTTCGAATTCTTCCCGCTTTTTTGGATACGCTTGCCACTGCAAAGTCTTAAGATCCAAGAGCAAGAAATTTAAGTGGTTGAGATGCTTTAGGTCGTCAATGAGACCTCCTTGTGATTATGGTGATGTGGGTTCATTTCCTGATACCGGACGTCTTAACCACTTCAATTTCTTGATTTTCGATCTTAAGGATTCGTAGTGACAAACGTATCCTCATGTGGCTATTACAATTACATATGTATCTGGTAAAAGTGACCAGTAAATATATATATATATATATATATATATATATATATATATATATATATATATATATATATATATATATATATATATATATATATATATATATATATATATATATATATATATATATATATATATATATATATATATATATATATACATATATAATCCTACCACTAACACATGGGTCTATAAGATAGGAGACACACGACACACAGGTGCTGAAACTTTCGTCCCCCCTCCTACCTCATGGAAAATCAATGGGAAAGGCTCCTATGTCAGCCCGCTGGGCATTCCCAAAGTACCATAGTAGACGTTATATAAGGGGAATCAATAGGGCAATATTGGAAGTAAAATTTACAGATAAAAGGATCTGAATTCTATTTTTCTTTTATAGAGAACATCAGCTTACATGAAGTATTTGTAATTATATGCCTTATAGTTACTTTTTGAATTTAATTTAACTAGGTATCGTCTATTCTCACTATTATTATTAATATTGTTAGTTATTTCGCATGTATTTAAACATTTAAAAAAATTTAAAATTGTATTTACCATTTACTGCACTTTTCATTACTATAATTGTAAATTATTTTATGTAGGTTACTACATAAAAAAAAAATACATTAGGGATTACATCTACTCGCGTACAATAAAACTCACTAGCTGCAGATAACAGTCCCTTTAATCTATTGCTTGTATAAGGATCAATACTTGGTATATCGCTAACCTCTCTATGCTATAGGGATAAGATGGTAATTCAACAATGAACAATTATGTCAAGTTAGAGTTGCATGATAGAAAGACAACGATATATTTAAAAATTCCTTAAGTTACTGGATAAAGCAAGACATATTTTATGCAGATATGGAATCACGCAGTTAATGAGGAACATTCTAGACAAACCACTGAACTATAGTTAGAAATGTCACTGAAATGTGAAAGATAACACAGAATAATTTAAGTGACAAGCCAGCATATATAACAAGCATGACGCTCAAGTGATAAAAGAGTGAAGAGACATTTATTATGCGCATGCGTAGGCATCGGTTTATTCATTCTTTACAAAGTCGTGGGCTTGCCAGGGAATCCTTGAATCCTCTCAGCGAATTTTCATGGAACTTTTCCAACGACATTTCGAAGAGAGTCATGACATTCAATCCGATTGTGCTCGTGCTTTGCATTGTACTGTTGTTGGATAATTTGCTTTTCGCTTTTTTCTTTATTCAGAAGCCTTCAGAAAATCGAAAGAACTGCGCTTGGTTGATGTCTGTCAAATTTTCTGGTAAACCGGATTCTCCCTGTCTCCCTCTTTCTGTTATTATAAAGTATACCTTAGTTTAACCAAACCACTGAGCTGATTAACAACCCTCCTAGAGAGGGCTGGCCCGAAGGATTAGACTTATTTTACGTGGCTAAGAACCAACTGGTTACCTAGCAACGGGACCTACAGCTTATTGTGGAATCCGAACCACATTATACCGAGAAATGAATTTCTATCACCAGAAATAAATTCCACTAATTCTTCATTGGCCGGCCGGAGAATCGAACGCAGGCCCAGCAAAGTGCTAGCCGAGAACGATATCGACCCTTCCAACGAGGAACTTTCTATTATTATAACATTCGATCTTAGTAACATTCTCTCTCTCTCTCTCTCTCTCTCTCTCTCTCTCTCTCTCTCTCTCTCTCTCTCTCTCCGATTAAACTATTTGTGGCTGTGACTGATTCTTATAAACATAATATTCATATAAGGTGCGTAACTTGATAAGGAATCAAATGATAAACAAGAAAAAGGAGTATTCATTATGGCGACAGCCATGTGAATAATATTGATTAAATAATCACATCAATACTGCATAACTTTTTCTTAAATTATTTTTCAGTGTTTTTCATCCTTCTACATTTCTGTAAAAGAAAACTATTGAGATGGCTTTGTCTGTCCGTCCGCACTTTTTTTTCTGCCCTGAGCTTTTAAAAACTACTGAGGCTAAAGGGCTGCAAATTGGTGTATTGATCATTCTCTCACAAACTATCAAACATACCAAATTGCAACCATCTAGCCTCAGTAGTTTTTATTTTATTTAAGGTTAAACTTAGACATGATCGTGAGTCTGTCAACACTATAGGACAGACCACCACCGGGCCATGGCTGAAAGTTTCATGGGCCGTGGCTCATACAACATTATACGCAGTACAGAAAACTGGATTGCGCCGAAGTTCTTCGGCGCATTTTTAATTTTTTTTGTGTGTTACTGCAAGTTAAAATCTATGTTCAAGAAAGCTATTAGCTACTACAAAATAGCAACCCGATATCGATGCAAACATTTACAATAGTCCACGTTCATGTGACCTTTCTTAAGGTATATGTTTTCTTTGTATTTTAAATATATGGTCCAGTTCCCTTATCTTTTCTGTGATATAGAATAGTATTATTCACCACCACCACAACGTTATTTTACAGTATTATCTTATACCACTAAATTATTATTATTATTATTATTATTATTATTATTATTATTATTATTATTATTATTATTATTATTATTATTATTATTACTCAGTAGATGAAACCTATTCATATGGAACAAGCCAACAAGAGCCATTGACTTGAAATTCAAGCTTCCAAAGAATATGGTGTTCATTAGGAAGAAGCAAGAGGAAGTAAAGGGAAATGCAGAAAGAAGAGATCCCACTTATTAAAAAAGAAAATAATGAATTAATAAATAGATAAATAAAAAATCTATTAAAATGTAAGAAAAATAATATTTTGGGTAGTAACGCATTGCATTTTTGCTTGAACTTCTGAAGTCCCAATTGCACGATATCCTCTTGGAGGCTGTTCCACAGTCCAACGGTGTGAGGAATAAAGGACCTCTGGAACAGAGAAGTTCGACAGCGAGGCACATTTACTGCATATTGGTGCTGCTGTTCAGCGAATATGGTTGCTCTGGGCAGATAAAGGGGATCAGGGATCAATAGTGAATGTGAAATATCTCTGTTGAAATACAACCTATGAAGAAGTGACAAACAGCAGACCATCCGTCGATGGTCCAAGTCATAACTGCTACTATTAGGGGACAGAAACCTACCAATACAAACCACTCTATGTAAATGAGATAAATCTCTGGCAGAAGTAGACGTCCACACCGGAGAGCAGTATTCCAGTAAAGGAGTTACAAATGACCTAAAACAGGCTGCATTGATTTTATCACTGTTATAAAGGCATAGAGCACGATTACCAAAATAAGAGAGAGAGAGAGAAGAGAGAGAGAGAGAGAGAGAGAGAGAGAGGAATTTATCATCATCGGAACAAGAGCACAATCTCTATCTCCAGAAGGAGGACGAATATTATTTATTGCCAAATAAAAACGTTCATAAGAGGAACGTTAGTATATCAAAATGTAGACTGAAAAAATAGTCCACAGTAAAGAAAGAAAAAGCTACAATTATTTTTTTTTTTATGGAAGACACAATTCTTCATAATCACTAAATGAGATATTAGAACATTATCAAATATTACCATTTTCTAATTAATTAAAAGCAGGTAATCCTGATTATATATATATATATATATATATATATATATATATATATATATATATATATATATATATATATATATATATATATATATATATATATATATATATGTGTGTGTGTGTGTGTGTGTGTGTGTGTGTGTGTGTGTGTGTGTGTGTGTGTTTCTGTGTGTGTGCGCATGTATGTGTCTATGTGTTAAGAGGGTACTGTGGTTATTACAATTATATAAGTATCTGGTATAGGAAGAAATAAGTAGATTATAAATTTATACTGTAGTCTAAAAACCAAAAAAACAATTGCCCACTTACCCGCGATGGTGAGGATAGATCTATTCCAGCTCTAATAAATGTAACAATTTGACAGGTTTATGCATGTATGAGCGGCAATAGACATTTATCCTTCTATTGGTCAGGTCAGCAACTCGGAGTAGTGCCCAAATTCTGACGCTCTGGATGCGGGCTTGAATCCT
>NC_089742.1:18677077-18694577 GCF_040412425.1 Macrobrachium rosenbergii
TAGCTACAATAGGAAATGAGGAGTTTCTCCTATTGATTCATTTACTGTGTTGTTTAGAGTAATTGTATGTCTTCGGAGAGTCAAGTCCCAGTCTTCAGTGCTAGGGGTTACTAATGTTTTCAGAACATCCTTTATCTTAAGTGATTTGTTCTTTGAGCTTGGCTTATATGCTGTTATTTGACATTTCTGTATTTCTTCATAAAAGTCACAATAATTTTTTGTTAGAATGTCACTAGTAAATTCAGCAGCATTGTCTGGAGAGTAAAACTTGAGGACATGAATGTCTGGGTTATACTCCTAGACTTAAAGGTTTCTGCCACCGTTGATGCTTCTCTGTTTCTAGTTGAACAATTTCACGTGATTCGAATAGTAGTCAATGAAACTAACATCTGTTTATTTCCTCTGATGGTGTTTGGGAATGGACCTAAGAAATCCATGCATTGTGACTACTTGAAAAGGATTTAATTCTGAAGGATACTTCCAGAGTGAGCCTTTGACGTTGACATTCTCTTATGTATACATTACATAGGTACAATTCTGAACAACCGAGTAGCATCTTCACTACATCGAGGCTCAAAAATAGTTTCTAGTAATTGTTCTACATGTTTTCTTAATTCCAGGATGTCCTGATAATCTTGTATGAATGGGTTAGTTCTAAACGTCTTGTATTAGTGTAATAGGAATGTACAAACGTGAACAAGCATTTGGTTCGTCTGGAAGTCTTGCACAATGCATTCATCAAATTGAAAACTCTGAATTTTTCCTCACCTGCAAGAGGTTACCACTACTTCCCTTATTCTAGAATCCTTTGTTGTTCCTGGATGAACTTTGTCTAAATCTAAGTCTGTGGATTTGACAACTGAAGGCGAAATTACAAGTGGTAATTTGTTTCTCGTTTCCTCTTCTTGTGATCTAAGATAAGGCGTCACAATGTGTTATATCTACCAGGTATGTATCTAAATTCTGGGACAAATTCCTAATACGCTAACGAACCATCTATTGAACTCATATTATTGGTAAAAGCCCTTTCCTGAAAAGATCACAAATGGGTTTATGATCTGTAAGAACATTAATTTTATGTCCTAGCAAAATGTGTCTAAATTTCTGTAATCCCCAGACTAATGCCAAACATTCTTCTGTTGTACTGTAATTTTTTTCAGCTGCATTCAAAACTCTACGCATAGTATACAGTCCTCATCCTTGTTTTATCCTTTGCATGAAGACGGCACCTAGTCCTGTACTTGAAGCATCACAGGCTGGCAGAATTCCTCTCGAAGTCTGATAAACTAGGATAGGATCTGTTATCAACATATCTCTTAGTGTTTTGAACGCTGCTTCCTGTTCATCTTTCCAATCATAGCTAGCGTCTTTCCTAGTTAACTCAGTTAATGGTTTTGCTATGGTAGCAAATCCCTTTTATGAAAGGTCGATAATACCCTACTACCTAGAATCTTCTTAGTGCCTTCAAATTTCTTGGGACTGGATAGTCTACAATAGCCTTAATCTTTTCTTCTTGCATTTTCAAACCATGTTCACTGATAACATGTCCTAGATATTCTAGAGATTTCTTCAGAAACTGACATTTCTTAATTTTACCTTTTAATCCGGCCTTTCTGAGCCTATCTAATACTAATTCTATCGTCTTGAAATGACTCTCATATCCTTACTAGCAATTATTACATCATCAAGATAAACCGAGCACGCCTTCAACATCTCCTAAGATTTGCGCATTAAACGCATAAACGTTAAAGCGGAGCTGAAGTAAGACCAAACGCATTACCTCAAATTGCAAATGTTCTTGCGAGTACTGAATGCCGTGAGATGCTTGGATTCTTCATCAGAGGAACTTGCCAATATCCACCAGTAAATCGAGGCTGAAAAAACCTTGGCACCTCCTAATTGAGCTAACATGTCATTTAATGACTGGCATTGGCATTCGATCAGGACGGTGTGGGAATTCAATTTACGGTAATCAGTTACCATCCATGTACCGTCTTTCTTTGGAACTAGCAGTAAAGGTGAATTATATGCGATTCTAGAAGGAATTACGACTCCATCTTCTCCTTCTCTTCAACCATCTCGTCTACAATAATTTTGACTTATTGGAAGTTTGTAGTTAGGGGTATATAAAAAGGTATAGCACCATCTTCATGAGACTATTTTGTGCTGCAGGACATCTGTCCTTCCTAACTTATCTCCTGTTACTGCTACAACACTCCTATATTTCCTCTAATATCTGTATTAACTCGTCTCATAATGAGGGAAAATCTGTATTATTTACTTCCCTCTAATTTTTAACTCTTGTGTCAGCTACAGAGACAAAATGCTGCTTGACTTATGTTAGTAAAGGGTTAGGTAATCACAATTCCTTACAGAATTCTATGCCGTGGCATGCAATTCTAGTCTCTTGTCAGAATAATTATACACATAAGTCATGCAATGTCCACCATTAAGTCTTACTAGGGAATTGTCCATTTTCACAAAGTCTGGTAAGTCTTCATCAACTAATAACACATCTGTATCACCTAGGTTTTTATCTGTTACAATTCTAAGACAAACCTTGTCAGACCTGTGGATGCAGCATAACGCTATTGTTTAATTTGAGTTTTATGATTATCATCATAGTACTAACTAAGCAGATCTCTCTTCTGCATTCTGTGCATCGGCAGTGTAACAGACATCAGTATCATCTGAACTTTCATCTTGTGGTATCACAGAACCTATTTCCTCTGTCATTTCAGGCTGCCTAACAGCAACACCCCACAGATACTTCTTCGCATCTTCTCATTATTAAGTGACTACAACTATTAGCGCAGGTCAGGATCGTCAGGTTGGGAAAAAGAACTAAGTTCTTCTGGAGGTATCTACTTGTCTTGCACTTGAGTTATCAGGTTCATACCTGCCATCTGAGAATTCCTCCTGAGTGGCCTCGGCTTTTAAAAGTAGTTTGTCTATCTTCCTATTTCTTCTATCATTGAATTTCTACACATTGTCCTACCCGGTTAGCATTACAATTTATTTATCTGTTGGATGTCTACTTTTCAGATGAGGCTGTCTCAGGTAAAGTGATCAAGTTTATCTGAAACTGTTCCTCTCTTCAAGAGAGTAAACATTTCTCTCTATCAATTTCTTTGATAGTATTCTTCCATTACTACAATCTAGTGTAATTCCACATCTTTTCATAGCCTGGAAGGAAAATAGAGCTTGAGCTGGAAAATATTTCTCTTCCAACACCACAAACTATTCCCTGTATTTCTTATTTAGAATTTCTCAATTCTAAATTGACATTGCCTTATAGCCCTTATTTCCATTTGTGCTGCATCCCCTTTATGGTCCTATATAGGATTCTCTCATTTGGGAAAGCTCACAACCTATATGTTTTGTTAAAGTGCCTTTATCTATGATACTTACAGTACTGCCTTGCATCCAACAATATGGAACTCAGCACACCTCTAAGTGTACTTGTATGATAGGCAACTCTTCCTGACACGTATTAAAAATTCTTTATGAAATTACTACCATTACTGAGTAATGTCTGTAGGACACATCCTTATTCAATGTCACTATTTCTTCTGTAAGGGATGGACCTTTCTGTTGCACTCTCTGTGATTGTCACTGAGAATCCCCTTGATTGGGGTTACTGGGGACAGGTATTTGATTATTAGGCTGAGTACTTTGGTTATTTTGAGACCCCTGAGAATTTCCCTTGTTTGTTGTGCTAACAGTTTTGGATCAAATGTCCTGTCTTATTGGGCAATTGAACACCATTTGCTTCCTTCTACAATCTGGGTTGCATGGGTTGTTATAACTACAATTTCCACACAACTTTGTCTCTGCCTATTGAACTGTGGCCCATTATTCCTGAATTTTGGCCTGACTAGCTCCCCTGTCCAGGAGTCCTATTATTTCCACTATATTTCAAACATTAGTTCCAGTGGCACTCATTGTTACCTCTATTTCATGCCTACCTGATTGTTTCTATTTGATTGATTAAATCTCCTATTGTTGTTCCTACCATTTCTATCAAACGAATTTCTATTTCCCCTGATACTCAGACCTAGCTTGTCTCTGATTGGTTTCTATTGACTGATTGCTATTATTTCTTGGTTTCCACTAGCTACGGTTCCTGCAAATCTGCACTACTACTTCTGATGAATTTGCTTCACTTTCTTTTCTATGTACATCAAAGTTTGTACAATCCATCATTTGGCTTCCTATCACAGCATTTCTTTAAGGCTACTTTCTTCCTTACCCAAAGCATCGTAGATTGGTCCTAATGACATATATCTGAGTACCTTGGATATACTAGCTAAATCTGTTTCATCATCATCAAAGTCATCCTTCCTTCCAACAACAATTCCTACAGCTTTCATATCTGTCGTCACTCTATCTATAGCTTCTTCTACTCTAGTGGCTAAACCAAGGGATTACCCTCATATTTCTGATGAGATGGAAAGTTCCTATGTTATACCACATGGATCTTTCTGTGCTTCTCTGGTTGCCAAAATTGTGCACTGTTTCTTGAATTCTAAACAGAGTAATATTCCTAAAAAGTAATGAATGAAGAACTGTATGTACCATCATGTTCCATACTAACATACAAGAGTGCTTCATCTATTTTCTTCTCTCATCTGTGATACCAGCAGCTAGAAATTGCTTGTGTCTGCCACCATCGATTACACCATATTCTAATCTAATTTTTATCTACATTATTTGGGTCTAATTGCCCACAAAATCTAGTGGCTTGGGTTATTACGGCGGCTTTCGCGCCATGTTGTAATTTCTAGGTACAATGGAAGTTAAGCAGTGGTTACAACTGAAGGCTAGGCGCACTGCAAATCCAAGTGGGGACCTTGACTACGAACGCCTGGGCCTAGTATTACTAGGATCAATTGGTCTAGAAAGTCGTTCAGGTACAGGTCTTAGGTTATATGGAGTCTGGTCTTGTCTTCTGTCTGTTGCAGTTAAACAATGATTACATTCAGTTGTTATTCATATTAATTCATAAATATTCAATGATTCAAGAATGAAAAATGAATGAAAATTTGAGAAGCAGTACTACTTCAATTGCATGTTTGCTGAGTTGGGACTGTATCCTCTATACAAAAAAATTAAAATTTTTCAACCTATTCCTTCCAGACTCTCTCTCACAATCTGAAAGTCTGATATTAGTATTTACGTATACAATCGTTTTGCCCACTGCAAATGCTGCTTCAAGTATATAAAAAAATTATTATTATAGAATAATTTAAACAGAATTGTCTCTATCACCAGGTGAACGTAAAATTTCTATTTCAGAAAAAAATTACTAAACAGAGAAAAATTAATTTCCTTCTGTGACAACAATAAGGAAATATTATTCAGAATATTATTCAAAAAGAAAAAATAATTTATTTAAATTATTTATGCTTAAAAATTATTTGGCGCACTGCAGGGAAAAATAATTGTATGCAAATCATTTGACACAAAAAAATTGACTCACAGAGAAAAAATTCTCTTTGATAATTCTCCCGATACTAGGAATGAATGTTTACTATTCAATTAGCTTCGTGTCGCTTTGCACTTGAAGATCGTGACCGATTGCAATTTGAGCGCAATTTGTCGTTAGGCATCCACCGATAATTCGGCACAGCTCGGCCGACTTCCAGTCCGTACTTGCGACTTATGAAGGAAAATTTGAATCCTTCCAAATTGTTGATTGAAGACGCCACTTTCGAGAGGCGGTTATCAACGCTGACTTCTAAACTATATCGCTGCTCCGAATTCTCCACTGCTCGTCGCCTTCGCCGCTGCTTCACGCTTACCTTCGCTAAGTTCCCTTTAGCCACTGCACCGTGGAATTTCTGTGTATTTGGTCCGTACACGAGCAGAAAAGTTCACTGAACTGACGTAGATATTTGCGACTTTCATACGCCCGCCAACACAGTTTGTTTTGGTCTTCTCTGCACTTGTTGCATCTAGCGCTGACTGAGGCGACCTGTTCCTCGAGTTGCCACTTCTTTCAGAATTTCATTTTCTTATAAAAATCACCGCTGATCTATGCCGTGATTATTACTATTGTCTTATTATGGTCATATAATTATTAAACTGAATTCTGGTTGATCTTATGCTTAACATTCAAGTTTCAACTAGGCAGAGATTTACCGCTGTCAATTTTTCATTCTGATCGACTTAAAAAGATTCACTGCTTCTCTGGAATATTTCGTTCTGTCTGTTTCCTCTGCTACAGTGTTGATGTTGTTGGTGTTTCTAGTGCTGAAGACCGGGCCTTGAGATTATTTGCGCTGTTAAATTGAGAGTTAGTTTTAGCGCCGCCACTGCTCGCTTCCTCTGTAAATTTCTAGGGCCGGAACTTTAATGTTTTTCAAATGTGCGCTAAGCAACCAACTGCCACCAAATTATTTGTTACGCGGTGCACTTTTATTTGTATTGTTGCACCACATATGAATGACTCGCTTCGTCTGTTGACTTTCACTTACAGTACCCAGGGGACCTCGTAAGTTAGGCTGAAATTGTCTATTAATACTTTCTATTTTCAGGAGGGGGTAAGAATTGGCACGGTTTATGTTTATTCTAACACTAAACTATTTCACACATTAGCCATTACCTGGACTTTAGAAATTTCTCGATGTTAAGAGAGTTGAGGACACAAATCCTACCCAATTGGTTTTCAAAATAACTCTGGCTGCAATTGATCAGAATGAATCCTGGACCTATGTTGAATAAAACTCCGCCTCCTTGAGTGACGTCTACTTTAATTTTTAATGGTTCAATTTTAACTCCACTTGGCAAGGACAAAATCAGGTCAATTTTGCTGACCTTTGATTCTCTGAAGGCCTCCTTCCTTTCCCACATCTTGGAGGTTTGTTTTGTTACACTTCAATTTAATGGTATCATGGCTCATCATTTTTAAATTATAAACATCGTCTCGGGGCCTCTTTCTCTCTCTCATAACCCGATCAGTGAATCTCATACTTATTCACTGCATAATATATATATATATATATATATATGAGTTAGTATATATATAGTATATATATATATATATATATATATATATATATATATATATATATATATATATATGTATATGTATATATATATATATATATATATATATATATATATATATATATATATATATATATATATATATATATATATATATATATATATATATATATATATATATATATATATATATATATATATATATATATATATACATATATATATATATATATATATATATATATATATATATATATATATATATACATATATATATATATATATACATATATATATATATATATATATATATATATATGTATATATATATATATATATATATATATAGAGTATATATAAAGAAAGATATATATATATATATATATATATATATATATATATATATATATATATATATATATATATATATATATATATATATATATATATATATATATATATATATATATATATATATATATATATATATATATATATATATATATATATATATATATATATATATATATATATATATATATATATATATATATATATATATATATATATATATATATATTTATATATATATATGTATATATATATATATATATATATATATATATATATATATATATATATATATATATATATATATATATATATATATATATATATATATATATATATATATATATATGTATATATATATATGTATATATATATGTATATATATATATATATATATACATATATATATATATATATATATATATATATATATATATATATATATATATATATATATATATATATATATATATATATATATATATATATATATATATATATATATATATATATATATATATAAATTGTAGTCAAGGGGAAGGAAGACTCTGGAGATTCACAATTCCTTTATTGCTTCCGACGTTTTGTAATTCATAATCACATCATCATGGAATTCTATAGAAAATCAAATAAATTAATAAAAGTACTGAACGGCTAAAACTGAGTTACGTTAAAACATTAATCACTAAAAATCTATCAAGGCTGTTCAAAATTACACACACTAGAACACATTTAAATACATACACACACAAAGCATAAAATCATGTTACATACGGACACAAATGGTAACACACGAGCACATTAAAAATAGCAAAGTCACAAAACACTCCAAATAAATTAGAGGCAGAAAAATAATAAAATAAAAGATTGTTTACTTTTTAGATAAAAAAATGGAAAACAAACTAAGACAGTAATACACTTATACAAAAAGCAGACGACACAAAGCTTACAACGCAAACGAGCCGACTCTCATAAGGGGAGGAGTTATAGAACTGGATGCCGACTGTCCAATCAAGAGCTATCCTGCACAAGAAATCATGCCACCAAGTGCAAAAAAGCATTTAAATTACGATGATTTTAGCTATTCGCCAAGCACAAAACCAACAAAAACTTCAGATACTTGAGTCTTTAAATATTAAACTGCGGGTTTTCTTGCTAAACACTCAAACTGCCGTTATTCCATTGTTTCTGTCATAGCTCATTACTATTTGTACCTCTGGTCTTTTTGTTCAATTGTGTTTTTTATATATATTTTTTTTCTTTACTGTTAGTGTGGTTCTGCCGTTTGTGTTGTAAGATTAGCGTCGTCTGCTTTTTGATGTCTCAGTTTGTTTCTGCAGTATTTGAAAATTTTCTTAAAATTAAACGATTTTTTTTTTATCCATTGAAGTGTTTTGTGATTTTGCTATTTTTTTTCTCTTGTGTAACCATATGTGTCCGTATGTAACGTGATTTTATGCTTTGTGTATATGTATGTAAGTGTGCTCTAGTGTGTATAATTTTGAACAGCCTTTATAGATTTTTAATGACTCATGTTTTAACGTAATCAGTTTTAGCTATTCATAATTCTTTATTAATCTATTTGATTTTCCATAATTTCAGATGATGCGATTAAGTGAATCACGAAACGTAAGAAGCAATAAAAGAAGTGTGAATCTCTAGAGTATTCCTGCTATTGGACTACAATATACATATGTATATACATACATACATGCATATATATATATATATATATATATATATATATATATATATATATATATATATATATATATATATATATATATATATATATATATATATATATATATATATATATATATATATATATATATATATATAGCAGTTAGTATATATATATATATATATATATAGCATATAGTAGCAGTTATATATATATATATATATATATATACATATATATATATATATATATATACATATATATATATATATATATATATATATATATATATATATATATATATATATATATATATATATATATATATATATATATATATATATATATATATATATATATATATATATATATATATATATATATATATATATATATATATATATATATATATATATATATATATATATATATATATATATATATATATATATATTGTTACATGGAGACTTGGCTGAATAAGTTATTGCTTTGATTTGACGTAACTTTTACCAGGCCCTGCACAAGAACACACGAATTCCGTCAATAATACAAATTAACCTCAAAGACAGCTGTTTAAATTAACCAAGGTCACCAGTCAAGGGAAATTAACCTCAACAAAGAATATTCAATGAATAAAGACTTTACAATAAATGTCACCGACTGCGGACGCAGACAATCTCTACTCGTCAAGATGGTATTAAAACAACAGCTCTTCCAACAATAGATGTGGACACAAGGCGCATAAAGAATTAAATGACTTGCTTTACCTTCCCTACGTCCTAGTTAATTCACTGAACGGTTGAATGTCACTGAACAACAAAAATTACGCCTAATCTAGACTTCGCAGGCAAGTCGCTTGTAATATAATACTATAGTGGCGCATACCAAATAAAGAAACGGAAATACAGAAAAAGGGTAGTAATTGACGAAGTTTTGAACAAAACACAGACTTTACCTTGGACGACTAATTTGCTGCACATACAACAGGCGATCGGAAGCTCTGGGATGAATTCACCACTTCAAAATTCACTAATATAAGACGATAGACAAGGGAGGTGAGGGAGCTTCACCTACAGACGCCCACCTGGGACTGGGCGGCTTGTTTCTCTCTCTGTCTGGTCTGACCATCGCTGGGTCAAAACAGGGCATTCATTCATGCCCTCGGGGTCTGAAACTTTGTCAAAACATTCGCCAAAGAGAACAGGTAAAGCAAGCTTAAGGCCACTTATCATAAGGCTGGTTATGGAAATTTTCCTATGGGGGTTAAATCCCTAATGCTACCTATCCTGGCCTACGTGAGGACGCCGTCTGTCTCTGCTATGATCGTTATATTTGAATTGCCTGGTCTACCTGCGGGACAAAGACGTTCCCTGTCTAGGTCAATCTGATTAATATTACTACACATAAATACATCGAGGGCAAACAGCAGTAATATTTATAAAAGCTCCCCTCTTAAGAGGGCCTTCACTCCCTTTTCGGGCATGAAGGTCTGTACTAAGCAAGCTGTTCGCCTCTATTAGGTTACTCTTCTTCCCCTGAGCAGATTTGTCCTGTGTAGCCTACATAGCTACAGAACTACCTAACCCTAGATAGGATATGAGCTACAATCATTACTTAAACCTAATTCTAACAGTGCACTAGGTGCTTGGTTATATACTACCTCCAATAATCATGATGTTTTAGACCTAGCCTAGTGGTACATTCCCATGGTATTCTCACTCTAACCTATCCTAACCTGACCAGCACCAACATAAGAGGTGAATGTCTCTAACTAAATTACAATGTTGTTTGTGTTTGATACAATTGGTAATTACCAGTTAATTCATGAGGGTTGCCTCATATGATAAATATTTGCTTCACCGAGGTCTTACGCTATGTGTGTCATGAGCATAGTGGCTCTTTTCACACTAGTTAGATTATCTGAAGTTAGTTATGTTACTTACGTGATTACCGCGCTCAGTGGTAACTGGAAGGAACATACATTAATCTGATGGACCGTACTTAAGGCGGCCCAGGCTATGCACAAGAAAAGAGATCACACTGGCTACCCCTCCGCAAGGGGCCAGGATCACTTAAGATGGTAGGGCACTGTGCTGAGGGGGCACTAGTGCCAGGATGAGCCATGGCTCGGCAAACTACCGGGCTCATCGCCCTCTTCTTCTTCTTCTCTTCGAGTTCCTCCAAGGCCTATCAGTATCAGGCCTAGGAGGTGATGAGGCACCACTCTGGGAATAGGCCAGAAGGGCTAGGGCTGCGGAAGTCAGGGGCAACTTCATGATACAGGAGGGCTCTCATCCGGTTGCTGCGATAACCGGATGTAGAGCGATCTCGACTTCTGCATCCATGAGGCTACAGTTCCTGGTCTTCAGAGACAGTGTAAAAATGTTGATCCTCCAGGGGTTCATCCTCTGGGGTCAGATTTGGTGAAGAAGAAGTCTCGGGTGCTGGAGGCTCTCCGGTTACGATGATCAAAGGCAGAGGGAATCCTGAATCTCTTGGAGGAGGATTCGCCTCATGATTTAGACCCGGCATAGGGGCTTGAGCGATACCAACATCCGTGATGGACGGAACGGCACTGCTCAGTGCTTCGCAAGTGGCACTGGTAGCAGTTGAGGGTCAGGCATGCTCGACAAGGGGTCCGAGGTATCATACTCTTCGCGACGACTTGAACTTGGGTGCGGTAGGATTCGCCCCAGCAGGAGATCGAGCCTCTGAGAGTCTTGTTCGGGCGTCCGCTGGGCGTTGCTTACTTGGGCAGCTCCCTTCCACTCTGTGAGGGCCTGTCCGGCCAGTATCGCCCTGGGTGCAGCGGTACTGCTCCTCCCGGGATTGTCTCTTTGGGGAGAGGGATTCCTTTTTGGGCCAGCCCTTCATGACTGGAGAGGGCTAGGCCTAGAATGGTTTGGTTTGTGCCCCTTCCGCTGACCACTTCGGTGGGTGGAAGTTGGGGTTTTGTCCTTATCGGGTTCTACAGGGGGGCTTCCATGGAGGAGGTGACGTGGCTGCGAAGTGGCGTTGGTAACGGGCTTCCCTAGAGAAGATCCTGACCCAACAAGAAGTCCACTCCGGGCCGACCACCCACCACGCCAAGGTGGTGGGGCAGCGCCCTGCTGCGCCGAACCTGGAGCTGGACCGCGGGGAACGGTAACGGTGCGGCCCTCATCCACTTCCATTTCCCACCGGGTTTGTCAACCATGGTACCAGCTGGCACTGGACCATGGCGATTAGGCTGTCTCGTCGCAGTGTCTACTGTGACCGGAAGGGCTCGCGGCAGAATAGTGCTCTGATGGGCCACCGAGGGATGAACTTTGGTCGGTCTCGCAGGATCCAGCGCACCGGCCACAGAGAATGAGGTGTTAATTAGATTGACGAATTTTGTGGTGGGGAAATGATGTGGACAGGCCGGAGATTGAGCATTGTACTGGCTGGCAGCACGCACGATTTGTACGGGCCTCTTGATGGGCTCGTGGCCCGCAGTAACTGCTGGAGGAGAGGGCTGTTGGATGAATCAGGAGAGGACTTCTGGCTGGTGGTAGTAGGCTGCTTATTAGTGCCTAGTTTAAATCGGCACTCAGCTTCAGCGTGCCCCACCTTCTTACAGTGGGTGCACATAGGCTTGCTAAGCAGTCCATTCTTCATACGAGTTGAGTTTGAGAGGTAGGCTGGAGGAACGATATGCTTCTGAGAGGTGCTGTGCGACTGATTAAAAGTTTCCCATAAATCGGTCATGCAGCAGGCTTCCATAAGTGTGATGGGCTGCTTATTGTTAAGATATACAGCAAGGAGTCCAGGCACACATTGGTAAAGGTCTTCTAGCATGGTCCCACTGAAGAGATCCTCAAACGCCGTAGGCAGGCCAAGGAGTCGAACCAGCGGTACCAGACTGGGCCCAGACAGGGGCCAGAGTCCAGTCCAAGACCAGTCGACTTCCTTTGGCAAGACCTCAGAACTGCTGTCTCCATTTTTCTGGGGTTATTTCTTGCAGGCCTTTGTAATGACTTCCCCACGAACTTCCGCTTCATGTTGCCTCTCTGGCTCTTTCTCCAGTGAGTGAAGCGCCACCTGGCTTCTTTTCCTCCCATATGCTTGGCCAGTATTAAGGCCCTCCGTCTCCGTGGTGCTGTAGTTATCGGAAAGAGCTCTCGATCTCCTGCCATGCTTCTTGCCTGCCCTCAGTCCACCTGGGGACTAGGGAATTAATGCTCGAAATTGGAGCGTTTGTTGCAGCAGGTGTGTGGCTGGAGGCTCGCTGTCTAGCCATAGGTTCGGCATTCTCCATTCTTGCTCTTTCCAGCTTGAGCTCATTCTCCTTGAGGGCTAGCTCACTTTCTTTGCAGGCTAACTCATGCTGTCATCTCCTTTCTTCTCTGTCTTCTTCTAGCTGCCTCTGCTCGGCTTCATACCTCCTCTGCTCGGCTTCGTAATTCCGCCATTCAAGTCTTTCTTGCTTCTCCCGCTTGGCCAAGTCGTCCACTTGCTCCTTGGCCCAGGTGGTAAGTTCCGAGCCGTGAGACCTGCCACATCCCCAGATCCAGGAAGGCTTTATAATTCTCGGCTGCCGTGTTCTTTGGGGATGGGCGTCTAACTGCTGACTGGGCGTGATTTGGGCAGCTGGTGGAAGCGTCCCTTGAGTTACGTGGGTACCCTTTCAAAAGGTGGCACTGGTAAGGTGTGCCGTGTACAGGTCACTCTGGTGGCATTCATTATCCCTAGGCACTGATGCAGGTTAGGTTCCAGAAGGGCTTTCTCTTGAGTGTTCCCTTTTGTTTGGTTTTATTTATTTTTTCTATTTGCTTGCTTGGTGGCACTATGGTGCCAATGTGTTCCTAGGAACCCTTTACTTGAGTCCAACTAGGCTAAATGGGAGAAAGGCACTTACCCCAACAGAGTAACAATTGATGAGAGAAAGGGAAGGTAAAGAGAGAGAGAGAGAGAGAGAGAGAGAGAGAGAGAGAGAGAGAGAGAGAGAGAGAGGAGCAGTTTATCCAGCTGATGACAGTGCTGCAAATTATTGGCACTGTGGAATAAAGTGAATTTGGTTGCTTTTCTTTAAAGATCCTCGCGAGTGGCTGGTCCCAGTACCCAGTGCTAACCCCTTCTTCTTTCAGAGGGTGAAAAACTACTGTTTTGTTTTGGTATGGGTAGCAGGCCTCACTCGTCACCGACAGTTTATCACTGTAAAAGCTTTAACTTGCCCTCATCTACTTGTGGGACAGAGGTGTTGCTTTTATTTAGTTTAGTTAAATTAATTGTCTCGGTGTCGGCCCTTCTTTCTTTGAAGAGGGTCACGCACACTCGATTAGGTTATGAATGCTTACTTGAATGAAGAGAGAGAGAGAGAGAGAGAGAGAGAGAGAGAGAGAGAGAGAGAGAGAGAGAGAGAGAGAGAGAGAGAGTTTCAATCAATTCTAGTTGCTTGAGAACAGTTTAAGTAAAGAGTTTTTTTCCCAGTACAAATTGGCAGGGTTAATGAAATGCAGATATGTCATCTTGGGCTTCCTTAAGGGATTGTTGTAACAATCGTAACTTTCCCGGGAGCTGATTCGAAGGCGACACAGGAATTTAGAGTAAAATTATAAGTTCTTTCTTTATGTACTTTGCTTTATGTTGGGTATTTGTATAGGAACCTGTGATTTGTATTAATCCTATCTAAGGCCTATCGTTCCCTGACTAAATTATATCTTGGTTTTATCTACCGAAGTCTGTCTAGCTAAGATAGTGTTAGGCATTACTACTACGCCAAAGAAAGTAATTCCAAAAGTGGCTGATGACAGAGCCTGGTCACCATAAAAATGACAATAGAGGTCTTAAGATGGCGGACAAGGGGTGGTCACTCGGCTCCCCACAATGTCCGGCGAATCCTGGTAGTTCAAAACAATTTCAAAACAACCGCGCGTCGGAGGAATACCAAAATGGCGGGTGATCCCCTTTAGCACACAATTCAAAACAACCTGCCCTGATTTCGAACCGCTCTTTTCTCAAATCAGTAACACAAAGCGCTCGAATTCCTCTCTCAACGAACTAAGCAAATGCAGGCATCCAGATTTACTCTAAATATACCAACACTGAAAAGGATTTTACGTTACGGATAGAAAACGAAATTAACATACAACGCTTGTTTGTTTTTGTTACCGTCTTTCTTGCACGAATTAACTGTCCGCTTAAGGAGTGGCCACTGGCAAGACAATGAAATGGATTTGTGTGGTTCGGACGGGACCAAATTTACATTACTGAAAAATGTATTTTATGGTAAAATTAACTATTGCCGTTCGTTTGCTCTTTCAATGACACGTTGAAAACAATACCGATCGGAATTGCCGAACGCGATTACTACTTTGTGAGAATGAAATGAACTCCGCAAATTCGGTCTTTAGGCTACGTGATTGGATGACTTGACTCATTACAAATATCACCAAACACGGTAAAATGCCCTTCTTAAGTTTTATAAATGATGAATTGCTCTGCCTCCAATGCACACTTTTCCTATACCTACGCTAATTCTTAATTATACTTGGTATTCTAATTATTCTTCTTATGATTATTATTATGCCTTAGGCTAATTTCCTGTTTCAAGAGTAAAATTAAATGAAATATCTGACTTTTTCTTTGGAATTAATTGTAATTAATTTTCTTTTCACCAGATTCTTTCTCTAAAATTTACTTAGATCCTTCACAAGGTCATCAATGATACGTATGAGACTTGGCTGAATAATTTATTACTTGATTTAAATAATTTTTACCAGGCCCTGCACGCCAAGAACACATGTAACCTGTCGATGAAGCTACAAATTAACCTCAAAGACAGCTGTTTAAATTAAACAAGGTCTCCAGTCAAGGGAAATTAACCGCAACAAAGAATATTCAATGAATAAAGACTTTACGATAAATGTCACTGGCTGCGGACGCAGACAATCTCTGCTCGGTAAGATGGTATTAAAACACAATGGCTCTTCCGAACAATGGATGCGACACAAGGCTGCATAAAGAATTAAAATGACTTGCTTACCTTCCCTACTTCCTAGTTAATTCACTGGAATGGTTGAATGTTGCTAAACAATAAAAATTATGCCTAATCTAGACTTCGTAAAAGCAAGTCGCTTTGTAATCTAATAATTATGGTGACGTAAGGATGAAAGAAAGAAACGGGAAATACAGAAAAAAGGGGATAGTAATTGACGAAGTTTTGAACAAAACACAGACTTTACCTTGGACGACTAGTTGCTGCGCATACAATGGATGATCGGAAGTTCTGGGATGACTTCGCCACTTCACAATTCACTAATATAAGACGATAGACAAGGGAGGTGAAGGAGCCACCTTACAGACGTCCACTCGATTCGGCGGCTTGTTTCTCTGTCTGGTCTGACCATCGCTGGGTCAAAACAGGGCATTCATTCATGCCCTCGGGGTCTGAAACTTGTCAAAACATTCGCCAGCAGAACAGGTAAAGCAGTTTAAGGCCACTTATCATAAGGCTGGGTTATGGAAATTTTCCCATAAGCAATCCCTAATGCTACATATCCTGGCCTACGTGAGGACGCTGTCTGTCTCTGATGTGATCGTTATATTTTAATTGCCTTGTCTACCCAAGTGGACAAAGACGTTCTCGTCTAGGTCAATCTGATTAATATTAATACACATAAATACACGAGGCATAATATTTATAAATATATATATATATATATATATATATATATATATATATATATATATATATATATATATATATATATATATATATATATATATATATATATATATATATATATATATATATATATATATATATATATATATATATATATATATATATATATATATATATATATATATATATATATATATATATATATATATATATATATATATATATATATATATATATATATATATATATATATATATATATATATATATATATATATATATATATATATATATGTATAACTATATATATATATATATATATATATATATATATATATATATATATATATATATATATATATATATATATATATATATATATATATATATATATATATATAAATATATATATTATAATATTTTGAACGTTAACTAAAGAGTAAATTGAAGTAAGACGTATGCTTTAAATTGATACATTTAAGCCAGACACTGATATTCCTTTCAGATTTAAAAGAGTTGTTTGTGGAAGAGTTCTGCCTGTATGCAAACAAGCTTTAGTGGGGATGAAAAGATAGTTAAATCGAGTCATATGAATGCAAGACAAGGTAGCACTGTGAGAGAGAGAGAGAGAGAGAGAGAGAGAGAGAGAGAGAGAGAGAAGAGAGAGAGAGAGAGAAAGTTTCACTGATTTATAGTAGATTTTGCCTCATTGAAAAGGCAACTTTATTTGGGCTACCTATCTGAAGAGCAAATGTTTTAATAAATGAAAACAACAATGAAGTGCTTTACTCAGTTATCTATTATTCT
>NC_089742.1:18702077-18722077 GCF_040412425.1 Macrobrachium rosenbergii
AGCACCTAACATGAGAGTAAGAGGGGCATAATTTTACAGTTAGGTGTGTTTTCTCACACCTGGAAAACAGTTAACAATTCTTTGTACAAAGTGAGGAAAGTTCTTCATTACATAAGGTTCGAAAGCTTGAATGGTTTACATTTACAGATGGTTTTGGTTTTACAAATGAGACACTCGTACTGTAGTTGCTGCAAACACGTGAAAATCACTGCTTCAGCCATCCATCTCTGATTTATGCTTTCTGGGGAAACTCTATGTTCTGCAGTAGGTCAAGCTTGTTGCTTTTGATATTGGATGTTGAAGGACCCATGTGGTTAAACACACACACACACACACACACACACATTATATATATATACATATATATATATATATATATATATATATATATATATATATATATATATATATATATATATATATATATATATATATACATATATATATATATATATATATATATATATATATAATATATATATATATATATATATATATATATATATATATATATATATATATATATATATATATATATATATAGTATATATATATATATATATATATATATATATATATACATGTTTGTTTGTGTGTGTGTGTGTGTGTGTGTGTGTGTCTATGTCCATGTATTGTGAAATTCATATATGTTATTGTTATGCAGTCTTTTATAGATTACGTCTAATTAAAAATAATGAGAAATTTATTGTAATTATATCGTAAAAAAATTTATTTATTTTTCCATTTCACAAGAAGGGTTTTTCTCAAAGCCATTATCTCACCTGTACTTTCCAAGCCTTATCTTTTGATTCATTTTTCAGTAATTTAACTTTCTGTGGTATTTCACATAACAACCATTGTTACTGGCATACAAAATGTGTTGAAAACATGACCTTTCAGTATATGTCGGTGCATTTTATAGAGACATGAGTTTGTTTACGTCTATGTCTAGGCTAATTTTTGTGGGACATTGGTCATAAAAACCCACACATAAGAAGAAAACCAGAGAGAGAGAGAGAGAGAGAGAGAGAGAGAGAGAGAGAGAGAGAGAGAGAGAGAGAGAGAGAGAGAGAGAGAGAGAGAGTGTTTACTATAATGTCTGTTGTAGATGGATGTTCTACATGTATATAAAAGACATTTATATGGGTTTACGATGTATCATAACTGCGTCAGTGAGTGAATATGATAATAACAAAATATATAGAAATAAATTTAGTGATAAAAGAAATAGATAAAAATAAAACTGAATAAAGAAAAGAATGAAAATTAAAATAAAATTAACATACACAATTATAACTAATTAAGGGTAAAAACAAAAAAAAAATAGTAAGTTAATATAAATTTAAAAAAAATATGAAAATAATTAGAAAGAGTTAATACAAACTCAAGAATTGAGTTGATAAATAAAGCCTAAAGATACAGAAATAAATATAAGTAAAATTTAATAATATTAGAAGTATTGCAAACAAAAATTAAAATATAAACAAAATCGTGAATAATGGAGTTAGAGGCAGAAAATAAGAAATAAAAATAATTATGATAATGGAAGTAAAACCAAATATAATACAAATAAGAATAATAAACCCAGAGAAGACAAATTTATAAAATCAAAATATCAAGCACTAAGAAAGATATAGAATAATAAGGCTTGTAAAATTTAAATACAAATAAATCATGATGGAAAATTATTTTAAAAGTAACAAAACATAAGTAATAATAGAAATAATTATAAATTAACATAGATAAAAATAATAAAAATAATAATAATAATACGAGTATAATAAAAGATAATAAAAATAAAATTGTCAATAATATTTAGAAGGATTTGATTATTTATTCATGAGTATTTTCTGTCATCAGTATATTGTATCTGAAGTTCATACGCATATCACAATAAAAAGGTCAAAGTGTAAAATAGAATAAAAGAAGCATAACATCATTGAAACACGTCGATCATAGAGCCTATCTTCCAAATTATAATAATAAATTCCGAGTGGATCTTGTTTGTCATCCCCCGGGTGGCAGTGTGGGAGACATGACGCAGCCACCCACCCCCTGCAAACCGGTTTGTCCGCCCCGGATAGTGGCGGGGTAGATAGGGGATCGAGAGGGTTGGGGGAGACATGATAAATTCGCCCTCTTCCTGCAAACCCGTTTGTCACCCCCCCCCCCCCCCTTCCCTGTGTGGGCGGCGTAGGTCGGGGATGGGGAAGGTAGGGGAGACATGATGGGCAGCTGCCGGATTCCAGCGTAGCGTGATGCATTAATTAATAAAGATTTGCTAAGCATTATCAATATTTAGATGCCTCACTCGTTGATGCAGTTCAAATGAATCATGAAGCTCATAGAATGATTAAAAAACACACAAGATGAACACCATATTAATATTAATATCTTCAGTTTGTCCTTCCGCTTACACGATTTTGTCATTCTAATTCATATACAGTATGTATTTTGTGTACACTCCTCGGATATTGGTCTATTCAGTTTATATAATTTCTTAGCACTTGTAATCTATATCCATAAAAATTTATAGTTTTATTAAAGTGGTTTTATGATCGGTGTTTGCTTTTGATGCTGCTTATAAACAAGGAGACACGTCTAGTAGTTTATCGTACTATACATTTGACTCACTGAAACATTATTAATATGATTATTTAAAAAGAACACTTTATAACAAATGACATATAAATGGTTAAAAAAAGTTAAGTATACCTTAGTTTAACCAGACCACTGAGCTGATTAACAGCTCTCCTAGGGCTGGCCCGAAGGATTAGACTTATTTTACGTGGCTAAGAACCAGTTGGTTACCTAGCAACGGGACTCACAGCTTATCGTGGAATCCGAACCACATTATACCGAGAAATGAATTTCTATCACCAGAAATAAATTCCTCTAATTCTTCATTGGCCGGCCGGAGACTCGAACTCGGGCCTAGCAGAGTGCTATCCGAGAACTCTACCGTCTCGTCCAACGAGGAACTCACATAAAGGGTAAAAAATAAGATATTATCAGTACTGAATATAAAGAAAAACAATAAAGTACCCAGTGATATATAAAAAAAACGCTAAAAATCAAAATTAGTAAAATCAGTATAGGACAGTGTGTGATATCTCTTCCTCAAACACCTCATCCTAGCGCCAATAAATGGCGTTCATATTCCTTCTTTTCCCATAGCAAAAGGCAATCTCTGTGGATGTACAGGAGAAGAAGCCGTCTTTAAATGACGTCATTAGACATATCGAGATCATCGGTTATGGAAGACTGATTATTGCTGAGAAGTGCTTATTAATCAGGGTATCCTCTGCTTGTTTTCCTCTCCAACAGAAGTAACAGACCAGCAAGACATATTGTTTATAAGTAGATGTGATGTCCAAGCTAGAATTATACCCCAAGACCAAATCCTATGGACCCTATACTAGCACGAATGAAACCCACTTAAAAATGTGCAACAATTCTATGGCTCTCCAAACCATTGTAAAGCAGAAGGGGAACATCAGCCTCGCCAGCAACAAAATACTAAGGTTTGGGTATTACTACTAGGCTTGGCTCGTGGTTCATCCTGATCTGCCTTGCCCAGTCAGGTTTCTTATTACTTTCCTGTGCCACTGCATCAGCTTTTATGACCATTGTAAGTCCTGATGTGAAATGATTTTTTCCTTTATGGTGGTCTTGAAGCAATATCTGAAACAGCTATTAGAATGAAATATAAATGGAACGTGGTTTATCGATTTTCACCTCTTTCTCTCTCTATTTATATATATATATATATATATATATATATATATATATATATATATATATTATATAAATATATATTATATATATATTCAATATATATGGTATATATATATATATATATATATATATATATATATATATATATATATATTACTAAAAGGACCTCATTCAAACTGTTATATTCTAATATATATTTTTATTCAAAAAGTTACAATAACTCTTGGACAAACAGTACATTATCAAGTATCCATTACAATATATATATATATATATATATATATATATATATATATATATAATAAAGAATATATATATTTAATTCATATTTTTACAAGTCCTGTATCAAACAGGAATCAGAAAAACTAACACTGTAGAAACACAACTCCCTTTGTTAAATCTTCATATTCATAAAGGAAGTTAGATTCGGATTACTACAGCCAAATTCAGCCAAAAACTCTTTTCTTTTCCTTGATATACCTGAGTGATGTGCTGATGCGCATTCCCTGACCCAGTTAAAACTGCAAAAAAAAAAAAAAATAGGGTTTTACAAAGACACTCTGCTGATAACTGTATGTCTTTGAGTTTATGTGTTCGGTGAAAGAGAAATGAAAGACAGACAGATAGGACATTTCTATATTATAATGTTTTTCACCCATCCGACCTTAACAGCAAGTTATGAAATATTTTTATTCTAAATGTGCATCAGCGTTAAGCAGCAAGATTTTGATGGAAATGAAATGCTGAAATCTGTTAAAAATTTTTTTGTATTTATTTAAAAATTAACTTGAAGATGAGATGGTCTTAGATTAATCTTCATATTGAGAAGGAGGATACTTAGAGAATGTTTTTTTTTATAATAAATAAATGTTAAAGGATTCGTAATATTGCATTGGCATATAGGAGAATAAGAATATCGTTTCGATTTACATTAATACATTAATATTATATCCTATGTGTTCCTCTGGTTAAAATGATATTTTTCTTTCGGCTATATATTAACGATTAACTAACATTTAAACCTATAATGTCTCCAGTTCGATCACATTTGTGAAAATGTTTGTACGTATTTTTTTTACCACGCAAGAAAAATATTTTAGATGGTTGTACTGCATTATTAATTGATTCGGTTTGATTCCCATAATCTGGTTTTAAATCGTGCTTTTCTTAACGAGGAATGTCTTACACCAATTAAGTATAGAAACCTCCCGTTTCGACAGAATTTCATTGAGCCTTATCTTGTGCACTGATTCTTCATCAGTAGGCCTATCCTTTTTTTTTTTTTTTGAGAGGGTTTAGACGTAAAAAAGGGGTACGGATTATAAATGTAACGATATTCATTACAGAGGCGTAACTCCTCCTCGGTAATCAAAAGGTTCTACATTACCCTAGAGTAATAACGTCAGCTTGTTATAGTTATCGCCTTTCGCAAAAATTGTATAGTTCGCCATTTTCTTAATGAAATCCAAAAGATCTTCTCAAAATCAAAATCACCTTTTTTCTTTGGACGTTGCAGAATTCCATTTTCTCTTTACCTTCAAATTTCCTTCTTTGATTGTTGACACCCTTTAATCCAAAGGCAAAGGAACTCCTAATGATATTTTTACTACGATACTTCATTCACCAGTGATTTTTTAAAATATTTTTTGCTTAAACTTTTCATTACTGAAATAATCGTTCCGTTATTCCTGACACTTCTTTAACATCTACAATTAGCTTTCACAGAGTAAAATGCACACATGAGGAAAAAGACAATAAGGATAAATGAACACATGGGTTAATAAATGGGCAGCACTATATCTCCGATATATTCCGGCAATGCCACATATCGTTCTTGAAATACTTAAACTTTTTGAAAAGAAGAACGTTACAACTAAACCTACAGTCATCAGCTGCGAAAACATTCCACAGACTTATAGATAGAGATAGTAATTAGAAACATATTCAATTAGTCTTCTTTTGTATATTTTGAGATATAAATCTGTTAAAAATTTTTGTATTTATTTAAAAATTAACTGAAGATGTGTCTGAGAAGGAGGATGTGTGTTTTTATAATAAATAAATGTTATAGGATCTGCAATATTGCATTGGTATATGAGAATATATATATATATATATATATATATATATATATATAAAATAGTTTTTCTTTTCGGGCTATGTGTGTGTGTGTGTGTGTGTATTAATTGATGTGTTCCCATAATCTGTGTGTGAGTGTGTGTGTATGTATAGAAAGACAGAATTTCATTGGCACTAAAGCAGGCAATCCTTGGGACATGGTTTCCTTTATTCAGGGGCGGCCTCCTCGCGGTAATCAAAAAGTTTCGAGATCCTTGTCTTATCCTCAAAATTATGGCTAAAAATAAAAGATAAATCAAATACAAAATACATTTTCTGCAAAAAGATTTTGATTGTTGATACCTATGTAATCCAAATAAAAATATGATAAAGTAAAACATCAGTAAAAAATATAAACATAAGATAAAAGTTGTTAAAAAAAATTAGAGAGAGAAAATGCCACATAGAAAAAGACAATTTTTTAACTAACAGACCTTATTCCTCGAAGTTCAGTTGCTGTATGAAAACAATAAACATAAGGTGGGGTGTGGTTTAAGCTATATACAGGGGCGTGGACGAGGAATGATTGATCAAAGAAGAGGAACAAGCTTTTGATCGCTAACGATTCAAGAATAGGAGGTGGTGTTCGTGTTGACTGGTTAGCATAATCTTAAAATCATTATAGTTTAATTTTACTTTTGCATAGTTTTATGTGGTTTCCACTTTTGATGTTTCGGGATTAGACAACTTGCACCCAGTGCGAAAGCTAACGCCAATGTGTGCGTCACATCTGACCTTAAGCAGTCGGCGTGTTTCCCACGTATGTCCTGACAATGGCATTGACAGCAAGCAAATAAATAAACAACACCGGACTGCATTAAGGGGCAGTTTTTCTTTGTGACGAGACATACCGCCAATAGTTCTTGGGTTCTTAAATATGAGCTTCACGTCAACTGCAGGGAAAATAATTCGTTAAAATCCTTTTAGATTGGGTAGGAAGAGGTGACATGCGTGAACGGAAAACTTATATAATGTGTTAATTTATGTGCCAAGTGTGTGGTAGCAGGAGGTGAAAGGACTTATCAATGCTTTCTAACATACTTTAAAAATAAAGTGGATGAATAGCAGTTGGATTTAAAATAATCATACAGAAAACCTATTTCCTTGTGAAAAAGATGCCAGCTTTCGCACTGGGTGCAAGTTGTCTAATCCCGAAACATCAAATATTAGAAACCACATAAAACTATGTAAAAGTAAAATAAACTATAATGATTTTAAGATTATACTAACCAGTCAACACGATCACCACCTCCCTATTCTTGGATCGTTAGTGACCAAAAAGCTTGTTCCCTCTTTGAACAATCATTCCCGTCCACGCCCCTGTATATAGCTTAAACCACACCCCACCTTATTTTATTGTTTTCATACAGCAACTGAACTTCGAGGAATAAGGTCTGTTAGTTAAAAAAATTTTCAATTCTTTCTCTCTTTTTTTTTAACAACTTTATCTTAGGTTTACCTTTTTTACTGATGTTTTTACTTTATCATATTTTATTTGGTATATATCCTAAATCTTCTTGCTGTACTCATATATTTTACTTTGTATTTTTAGCCTTGAGGATAAGACAAGGATCTCAAAACGTAGGCCGCCCTGAATAAAGGAAAACCATGTACCAAGCTGTCTGCTTTTGCTGAGGAATAGCCTCACTTTCACACTAAATGTATATATATATATATATATATATATATATATATATATATATATATATATATATATATATATATATATATATATATATATATATATATATATACTGTATATCAGAAAGAGGTCACGTAACCGACCTGAACATGTGGTAATTTTCAACATTAATTCCCTCCGATGCTCCGAATGAGGATTTGAAACATGCTACAGACGTCTGAATTTCTCCCATTCTCCCATTTTGGTTTGAGGCTTTGTAATGACAACGCATCCAAGAAGTGTGAAGAATTTGAGAAATTTAGAGGGCATTGTGACTAGTACATTTGAATAATTATCTGGTGAAAATTAACCAGTTAATTCTACACACATAAATACACACACACACACACACACACACACACACACACACACATACATATATATGTATATATATATATATATATATATATATATATATATATATATATATATATTTATATAAAAACTAAGGACCTCATTCAAACTGGATGGTATCTAATGGCAGCGATGTCTAGACTGTAAAGAAGGGGTACGATGGCGAAACTGGCAAATCATGTAAAGAGCGAAGCAAACAACATCTGCAGAACATAAGGCATTATAATCAGACGTCGGCAGTTGCGAAACACTGTTGGGAAAATGATCACAGAATAGACTGGGAAAATATGAGTTTTCTGTACAGGAACTCCAACAAAACATCTAGACTGGTTGTAGAGAACGCTTCATAACTTGCGCCAACAACACGATGGCAGGGAACACCGGAAACGGCTTTGAAGACAGCATATCTAGAAAATCGTATACTCCAGTAGCAAGGAAACGAAGAAAAAACGTAAAGAGAAACGCACGGAAAACGGTCACCTAGGGAGGAAGGATCAGAGAAAGACCAAGGTCAAGAGGGGGGTGGAGGTCACACAGGAAGAGCTTAGGCGATTATAGGATTAATAAAATTACCCAGCACACAGATATAAATACAGCCGGACTACGCGTCTGCTCATTGTACGGATGCTTGATAATGTGGACTGTTTGTCCAAGAAAGTTTGTAAATTTTTGAATAAAAAACTCCATTAGATACCATCCAGTTTGAATGAGGTCCTTTTAGTAAATCTACTAACGCACAGAACAATTGTGTATGTGATAAATATATATATATATATATATATATATATATATATATATATATATATATATATATATATATATATATATATATATATATATCTAACACAAGATATGTGTGTGTGTGTGTGTGGTGTGTGTGTGTGTATAATTAACTGGTTAAATTTTACAGATAATTGTGGAAATGTACTAGTCCAATGCCTCTGAATTTCAAATCACACTTTGTGGATACGATCTCACTACAAAGCCTCAAATCAAATAGAGAATGGGAGAAATGTTCAGACGTCTGTAGCATGATTCAAATGTGCATTCGGAGCATCCAGAAGATAATGTTACCAGAATGACCACATGTTCAGGTGAAAGTAACTTGCCCTCTTTTCTGATACTTAGGATGTTGGTTCAAATCTACTACGAAGGGTCAAAACTGTCATATATTTTTTTTTTCATTCATATCTGAGTCTTTTTGAGGCTTTGTATTGACGGTAGTATCCTAAAAGTGTGAAGAATTTAGGAAGCTAAGAGAGCTAAGATATATATATATATATATATATATATATATTAGTATATATATATATATATATATATATATATATATATATGTGTGTGTGTGTGTGTGTGTGTGTGTGTAGAAATATATACGAGGGTAAGTCAAAAGTTCCAGGGAAAAAATTCAATATACTCTTATTTAAGGAAATTCAAACATCATTTTTTCTACATATCTACCATCTAACTCTATACACTTTTCAGGGCGCTGTTTCCACCTCTGCAACCCTTTCTTTGTAGAAATTTGGGGCCTTTCTATTAAACCATGTTGAAACTGCATGTTTAGCATCATCAAAAGATTCAAACCGACTCCTCTTAAGTGTTCCTTGAGTTTTGGGAACAGGAAAAAAATCTGAAGGAGCAAGATCAGAACTATAAGGAGGATGTGGAAGAGTTTCCCACCTAAATTCCGACTTCTCTTTGCAACCCTTGATGAATGTGCTGGAGCGTTATCATGATGGAACAAAATTCTGCGGTGCAACTTTCTCGACGTTTTTAGCCAATGCAGTCTCTTCACAGTTTTGCAGTTTTGCAAACACCTCAGTAGTTCCGGTGATTGTTTTTGTCCCTTCAAGGAAATCAATCAAAATCACTCCTTGGAGTTCCAAACACTGTTGCCATAACCTTCTGGGCAGATCTCGCCACTTTGAACTTCACTGGTGCAGCTGAACCTCTTGGTAACCATTGCTTTGATTGAATTTACTTTCTGGGTCATATTGATGGATCCAAGTTTCATCTCCAGTAACAATCGGTCAAAAAACTCTGATTCATTTGATTCAATCTTCGTTAAAACTGCAAAAGAACGGTTCAGCTCTTTTGATGCAGTTGGTCTTCGCGCAACGCTTTTTTGGGACCCAACGTGCTGAAAGTTTATAAAACCAAGATTTTCATTTAAAATTGAAAATGGAAACCATGGGAGATCCTAGTTTCATTAGCTATCATATCGATAGTAATCCGATGATCTTCATCCACTAGATTCTGCACAAAGCCACAATTCTTTCATTTTTGCAGTCGATGGTCTTCCCTCTCTTGGGTTGTCTTTGAGGTCCTCCTGACCATCCTTAAATCGCTTTGTCCAATCATAAACAACTGATTTAGATGGAGAAGAATTCCATAAACTTGTTGCAAAGCTTCAATAATTTTTCTGGTTTCCAATCAAGCTTGGTCAGGAACTTGATGTTAGCTCTCATCTCAAAATTTTTATTTTCCATGGGTTCAAGTTACTTTTCTGGAAGCAGATGTTAACACCAGTAGCAAGAGGATGACTGAGGTATCAAGTCTATATGGATCACTACATCACAGATAATTGTTTACTAAGTATTTGGTTGTTTCATTCCTGTGTAAATACATCATTCAACATTTTTCCTGAACTTTTTGACTTACCTTTGTATATATATATATATATATATATATATATATGATGAAGTACAACGATCTCTTACTTATTATTTCCTTCTCATTGCGCTAAGAAGGAATAGTCAGAGAGGTTGGAGAGCAAACTTGAAGAAGGACAAAATTAAAGCGTGGAAGAAGTTGGACAAGAGCACCAGAAAATTCAGACCATCGTTAAGCCATTTTACCTTTTCCTATAACATCCATCACAGTTATTTAAGATTGGGACGTCTACTCAATGGGTTCGAGGGACATTTTTTGGCCAATGCTGATAAACGAAGGAGTAGGCCTAACATCTATCTTATGATTCGGATATTCCTGAAATTTTTCTTATCATTTATTTATCTGAGACTCATGTACATCTTCCTCTTTATTCGGATCTTACTGTCTCCCATTCTTGACCTTTGCAGGTCCTTTCTGGTTCAGTCTCTTATTTTTGGTGTTGTTTTGTCGCACATTACAATTATTCCTTTGATACCCTCTTGTTTTCTTAACATCTGTGTTCTGTTCTTTGAAATTATGTGATACTTGTTATAAAGCTCCATTTTTTTACTCTTTCCTCTATTACCTAATTTAGAGCATATGCTGAAAATGGTACCTTGCCATGTTTTTATAACTTGCTGTTCTATTAGATGATTTTATTTTCATCCACCTCTCATCTCTATTTTCTTCGCAAAACCGTTTTTATGAAGTCATTCCCAGGGGACTCTCCAGGACTCTGGTTCAGTTTTCTTTTTTGATCCATAGATTAATTTTTTTGTTTTTCTTCACTAGACATTAAACATCTCAGGAATTTCTTTCAGATAGTTCATCGAGATATCATCGAACATTGCAAACAAATGATGTCTTTTATTATTTGGTCGTTGTCATATCAAATGAAGAATTCATATGATGCAGCAACATATAGAAAGTCATATATATAATAATCTTTAAGAAATGATATATATATATATTTATATATTTAATTTATATATATATTGTATTTATATATATATATTTATTTTGCTATTTTATTTTTGTTTTTATTTATACTTTTCTGGTCTTATATTATAAGCTATTTTATACAATTTGAATGGAAGACAATAAAAAATTCACCTTATGAAAAAATATTAAGTCAATTTTGAACTGAATGAAAAATAGGCTCATATGATTTAAATTTTATAACCTTCATGCTGATTTTGTCCCAGTCCTAAGAAAAGCCTCATCAAATTTTAATGGAACCCTCACTATCCAGAAATCGTGAACTATAAATACGTGCAATCTATAAACACTGACGTTAAAAGACACATGATTTCTCTCGAATGTCAGTTGGCTGTACAACTCAGGTCAGTCTTCTTCAAGAAATCATTTAGAATCAGTTGATCCCACCGCTTACTTGAAATCAAAGGAAGGGTTCCCTTCAATTTCAGGTCGTGGCAGTGGGTTTGGGTCTGATACTGTTCCATTTCCACGTCCGGTATAGGTCAAGGGAAGGGTAATTGTTGTTAGGTACTTTTATCAAAATAAGTTTGTGTCAGTGCTCATACCCACATGGGATACAGAGTTGTCTACGATAACCTTATGTTTTTAATTTTTTACATTCCCATCTGATTGTAATATGGATTTTTATCTGCAAATACTTTTAGAGTTATATTATTTGTAAAATAAAATTATGGACAAAATATATTAAACAAAAAATTCTTCTAAACTTATTTGTCGTTGGTTTTGTTTAATAATTTTAATAAATTTTCAATACTGACCTTTTGCACTGATACCATTTGCCACGTAAACATTGAGACTTATTAAAGAAGCTGTGTGTATTAAAGTTCAGCTACACAATATTCCCTTTTATGCATTCAGTCAATTTGTTTATAAAGGTACTCAAAGCTAATTTTATTCTGTTTTTTTCTATTTTCCTGGAAAATCTCATAAAAATATCCCCAAAATATTAAAAACATTCCAAAACTAATTTTTCAAAACTTCACGAAACACTGACAAAAAATGATTTTTTAGATATATTTCAGACCAAAAACCAAAGATTGTATTTTTTAGATTTTTTGTTTTTTTTCTAAAAAAAAAAAAACTTTATAAATAAAAACGGGGCAGGATGTCTAGCTTCCAGCCTCTCTCTAAAACTCTGGTATCCTCTCTCAATTTTCTTTGGAGGAATAGACGCATTTTTCCCTCTATATGATGTACTTTTGAGACCCCATAAGTTATGCAGGATGTATCTTTCTGTATTGCATGCACTAAACTCTAAATCAAAACTCTTTCTTCAGTCGCATATAAAAGAAATCTTCTCTATTTCTCTCTCTCCTCTCTTGGAATATTTTAAATTATCTACATGGGCAGAACAATGGTGGAACTTAATATACAATATAACTGGAAATATTTTGTTATCCTTCAATGAATTAAGGAATTTTGGACATTTTTCTATATCTTTATCAATTATAACCCTTGAAATCCCAGGAAGAATAAGTGTTAGTGTCAAAGGCAACTAATTTATGATTTGAACCTGAAATGCTTTTGCCATCAGGATGCTCCTCCCTCTCCCCAACCCCACTTTAGTCTGTTTTCCAGTGGTTCTGGAAATTCTCTCCAGACACAGACGTGGAAACCTTGTAAAGTGAATGTTCAGAGATTTAAGGTTTGAAGAACTCCCCTTCAATGCCATTGTAAGACTGGATTTAAGTTCTTTTACACTCCGTTTAAATGAATCTCTTCATGGCGTAAGAAAGACTCATAAAAGGATTCATATTGTTACTGTTTTAGTTATGATTTACCATTGGGTGTGTGCATTGCTTGTATTCCTGTAGAAATGTATTTACTCAATATTTACTCAACGTAAGTTATACCAGTTGTTTACGCTTCAAATTTTTTGTATCATCCTTGATTTGAACCTGGTACTGCAAAATATATCGTTTACATTATAATAATTTTCTCACTATCTAACTCTTATAGGTTAGAAATTAAGAATTGTTGGGCGTATTTGTCGGTGTTTTTAAATTAACATTTATATCTTTACCTGTTGGTAATTTTTATGTAGATTTTGGATTTACTCTGTAAACGATTTTGTTAAAAAAACTTTTTTGTCAGTTTTCTTTTTGAAAACAAGATGATATAACATTTTAGCCAACCGTACTGGAAAGAAGAAAATTCACTTACGTCTGGTGTATGGGACCCTGGAAAGCCTTGAATGTCAACGAAGAGAGAGAGAGAGAGAGAGAGAGAGAGAACCCTGTTGAGGTCATCCATATAACAGAATTTATATTATTTCTTAATACCACAGAATGAGTTAAAATTTAGTAAAGAAGCCAAAATTTATTTCCGATAAGTTAGTTTTATGTGCTTACTATCAAAACTTCAACGCGTTCAGGCTAAGTTGTAAATTTATAATGAAGCGTTCTAGAACATTTTTTATTGACTTCGTGATTATTAAATAGGACTATTTCTGAAAGGCCTTCTGAAGTGTTGACTACTAATTCATGATGTGTCTTTATTCTACTATAATCATGTTATACCTTTTATGACTTAGTTATTTTTATTTTTTATTTTTGTCTAGAGAAATCATCATTCTCAGACACTCATGTTTCTGAAGAAGTCTGTTTATAGAAAAGATTGCTCTCTTAGTCATGCCTTGCAGGAGTATGATTGGAATATGGGTTGCTTATTCGTAGACCGTCAAAAAATTTCACCTCCTGTCAAGAAAACTAAGAAAGGTTAATATATCGGTAATGAGCCGAATAATGCCAAGTATAATGTCGAGTTCCGTAGGGGATTAAGGACCTGGATATGATTATGGACCTGTTCAGACTCAGACACCCACCTGTACCTGAAAGCCTATTATCTTCTAGATAATGTTATCGAACTTCCTGGTCATTAACCCTAGATTCACTGCATTAGTAACAGTAAAAAGAAACTGTAACATATTACAATTTTGATTTTATGTTCCTGCATAAAAAGCGATGGTTTGTATTCCACTGGGGAACAAATATTGATTATTTGAAATAATATGGATTTTCATGACAGTCATCGTCGCTAAAACAGTCACTATGACCATGGATAAGATCTATATATCTAATACTGTACGGAAAGAGCTGAATTTGCTCAAATAATTGCGCTAAAAACAAAGCTTTTTTTGTGGGAAAGATGAGCTCTTCATTAGTAAATTTTGATGCCTATATTAAGGAAATGATAAATCATTCGTTGGTTTATTAGCTAGGTGAGGTCATTGGCCATGGTAAGATGTCACACTATCAAAATAACCCTAGATATGGTCTTTAGATAGAATGCTACCGTTTTCTTTGTACAAGATTTCGAGGAAATGTTTTATTTTGCAATAAAGAGACCCCTTATATACACAAAGGTGAGCTCTTTATCTAAAATTTTTAAACAGCGAATCTCCTACTGTAAAAATAATTTTCCAAACGCACGTTAACAATTAACGAGGAGGGTACTTTCTGAGTACTTCAACTTTTTTTCTTAATCTGGTATTGTTGATATTTATATCTAGTAGAATGATTGACACCTTATAGTAACTGCATCATCTGTGAAAGTTTTGGCTTTGGTTTAACCAAGGAAACGAGCTTGGATAAACGTCATTCCTTTCCTGGTATCATTTGCTATTGGACATAAAATTTCTAAACTTCCTTTCAAATTCTTCCGAACAAGAGCATCATCAAATAAATATTGTACTGCTTAGTAACTATTCCAGTCAGTTAATTTCTCACGGAAACTTCATCTTCCGATACTGTTACCATATATTTATGTGTTGCAGTTAGGTTCATAAAAAGAGAGGGAGAGAGAGTCTGTGAAAATGCAATGTCCTAACTGAGACTGCCAATGCGTCAGACAAAGCAAGGATCTCTGTAAGAGCGATCGAGAGGGCTGCAATTTTTAATGGTGATCTTCAACAACTCAAGCACAAACTAGAATGGCTTCCATTAATCAGCAATTGAATAAGCTTTCCCAGAGTACCATTCATTTGTCTTGTCTCTTTCTTAAATGTGTGACGTTATAAGTGAAATACTGTATTTGGGCATTATCCTCCTATAAGAATATTATATTGAAAGTGACAGTGATTACTTAAAGTTTTGAATACCAAAAGTAAGTCAGAAATGTGAGTCTTATTTATGTTTCACCATTCATCATTTTGCGATCTATTCCAAGTGTCAATTTTATATAAAGCAAGACTAAATCAACTCTTAAAAAAACAAAAATAATAATAATAATAATGAATAATAATAAATAAAATATTCTGTGGGTATATATCCGAAAGGAATTTTTTTTGTGAGCAAAAATTCGCGGAGGTAATCGTCAAAATTTCTATGACTGATGGTATACGGTTTATAAAATAGGTAACCCCATACTTAGGTAGCTGATGATAGAAGCAAGAAAATATTAGACCTACCGTAAAATGGCACTGCCCCTAGAGGAGGATAATAAGGAATAAAAAAAATAATAATACCCTACAATAGCATCTATCCTCTTTAGCTCCAGTATCCCAATATAATAATAATAATAATAATAATAATGCAATAATAATAATAATAATAATAATAATAATAATAATAATAATAATAATAACCAACCCAGCAGAAACCAAAACAGCAACCGCCAGAAAAAGCAAATCATGGCGATAAGATCTGACTTGAGTAAACTGAAAGAGATGGTAGAAAAGAGGCTAAGAAGCAAGAAAACAAGAGAAGAACTGAATGAGAAATACAAAGTACAGGAGAAGGGACTAAACAACACAATAGGAGACAAAACAGAGGCTTAAAGCCAAAACACATAAGATCTAACTGTACATGAACAGGAATAAAGGATATCAACAGAACAAGCTCTTCGGAAACAACCAGAAAAGACTGCACAGCCAACTAATAGGGGAAGACAACCTCCAGGAAATTCCTGAAGCCGAACCAAATAAGAGACTCTGGGAAAACATATGGAGCAATCAGGTATCACACAACAAACATGCAGAATGGCTCCAGGAAGTCAAGGCAGAAGAAATGTGGAGAATAAAAAAAAAAAAAAAAAAAACATCGCCGAGATCACGACAGACACAGTCAGACACCAACTAAAGAAAATTCCCAACTGGAAAGCCCCAGGTCCCGATGAAGTCCATGGATACTGGCTCAAAAACTTCGATGCCCTACACCCACGAATAGCAGAACAACTTCAGCATTGTATCACAAACCACCATGCACCCAAATGGATGATCACAGGTAGATCATCCTTAGTACAGAAAGACAAGAGCACGTGAAATATAGCCTATCACCTGCCTACTAATAATGTGGAAGTTACTAACAGGTATCATCATTGAAAGGCTATACAACTACCTAGAGGATAACAAACACCATCCCCCACCAACAGGAAGGCTGCAGAAGGAAGTGTAGGAGCACAAAAGACCAGCTCCTGATAGACAAAATGGTAATGAAGAATAGTAAGAGGAGGAGAACCAACACTTCGACATGATACAGCACACGTGGCTAATAGAATGTCTGAAAATATATGGGGCAGAGGAAAACACCATCAGCTTCATAAAAAATACAATGCATAACCGAAATACAGTACTTACAAGCTCTGGAATAAGACTAGCAGAGGTTAACATCAGGAGAGGGACCTGTCAAGGCGATTCACTATCCCCACTACTCTTCGTAGTATTCAAAATCCCCATGACAAAAGTACTGCAGAAGATGGATGCTGGGTACCAACTTAAGAAAAGAGGCAACAGAATTAACCATCTGATGTTCATGGACAACATCAAGATGTATAGTAAGAACAACAAGGAAATAGATACCCTAATCTAGACTAAAGTTTGTATTTGGGGACATCAGGAGTTTGGAATAGAAAAATGAGTCTTGGTCAACATACAAGAAGGCAAAGTAACAAGGACTGAAGGGATAAAGCTACCAGACAGGAATAGCATCAGACACATAGATGAGACAGGATACAAATACCTGTGAATAATAAAAGAAGATATAAAACACCAAGAGATGAAGGACACGATCAGGAAAGAATATGTGTAGAGTCTTAAGGCGATACTCAAGACAAAACTCAACACTGGAAGCATGGCGAAAACCATAAACAATCAGATGCAGCGCAGGAGTAGTGGAGTGGACGAATGCTGAACTCCGCAGCATAGACCAGAAAACTAGAAAACACATACAATACACAAAGCACTACACCCAAAAGCAAATACAGACAGACTATACATAACACGAAAGGAAGCAGGAGAGAGGGCTACTAAGCATAGAAGACTGCGTCAACATCGAGAGCAGAGCACTGGGGTAATATCTGAAAACCAGTGAAGACAAGTGGCTAAGAAGTTCATGGGAAGAAGGACTGATAAAAGTAGACGAAGACCCAGTAATATACAGAGACAGAAGAATGAAAAACAGAACAGAGGAATGGCATAACAAACAATGGGCGGACAGTACATGAGACAGACTAAAGAACTGGCCAGCGATGAAACATGGCAATGGCTACAGAGGGGAGAACTCAAGAAGGAAACAGAAGGAATTCTAACTGTAGCACAAGATCAGGCCCTAAAAACCAGATATGTTCAAAGAACAATAGATGGAAATAACATCTCACCCATATGCAGGAAGTGCAGTATGAAAGACGAGACCATAAACCACCTAGCAAGCAAATGTCCGGCGCTTGCACAGAACCAGTACAAAAAGAGGAATAATTCAGTAGAAAAAGCCCTCTACTAGAGCCTTTGCAAGAAACACCAGCTAGCTTGCAGTAATAAGAGGTACGAACATCAATCTGAGGGAGTGACAGAAAACGATCAGGCAAAGATCATCTGGGACTACTGTATCAGAACAGATAGGTGATACGTGCCAATAGACCAGACGTGAAGTTGACTGACAAAACCAAGAAAAAGTACCACTCATTGGTGCCGCAATACCGTGGGACACCGGAGTAAATGAGAAAGAAAGAGAAAAATTGATAAGTATCAAGACCTGCAAATAGAAACAAGAAGGATATGGGATATGCCAGTGGAAATTGTACCCATAATCATAGGAACATTAGGCACGATCCAAAGATCCCTGAAAAGGAATAAAAAAAAAAAAAAAACTAGAAGCCGAAGTAGCTCCAGGACTCATGCAGAAGATGTGCTATTAGAAACAGCGGACATAGTGAGGGATCTGATGCATTCCTAAGGAGGCAGGATGCAACCCGGAACCCCTCTCTATAAAAACCACCCACTCGATTGGGGTGACTGTGATAGACCAAAAAAAAAAAAGATAATAATAATAATAATAATAATAATAATAATAATAATAATAATAATAATAATAAGAAGAAGAAGAAGAAGAAGAAGAAGAAGAAGAAGAAGAAGAAGAAGAAGAAGGGAAACAAAAAAATATATCTACTCATACTCTTGCTATGGACATTTATACGAAAGAGAGACGAGCAACCATAGACAGTCAATGCTTATTTTACTATTTTCTGAATGTTCCAGTGCTTCTAAGCTTCAATAGACTGTTAAAAAGATTGTTTTTATTTTCTGATGATTATTTAGGAATCGTGTTCTCCGAAAATAGCGTGTTTTTTATATATATACTATCAGGAAATGGAGTATTTACACAATTTACACTCTCCAATATTTGGAATATTCTAACCAATCTTTATATTTCGCTGTCTCATAATTTAAAGAAAATTGCGTAGTATTTCTTTTTTCTTGCTTTTATATTTTCTAGAAATAGTGTAGCCTGCTGCATATTTCGTTTTATGTTCACCAGAATTTAGCATATTATTATCAGTGAGCTACTGTTCATCAATTTGTTATCCTTTGTATTTATTGCAATAAATTATATCGTTTTACTTTCTTATAAAAGGGATATGAGTGAATCTTTTGTGTCATTCGTTCTGTATACGTAAATCATTTAAACAGAACTTTTGGATAGCTATGCTGTCATTTCCCGAGGAAATATAAATCATCTTATCAATAAGATGAACTGATTTAAGTATAGGATATAATCTATCTGTAAATATAACTTATTCCATGAGAAAAAGGTATTAACTTGACACACAGGTATTGTGTCAAGTTCCTCTATTCTAATATAAACATAATACATTTATTCTTCAAAAGTGTTTATACACTGCATAGGTAAATGCTTTTTGGCACTGTACAGTTTCACCATTATTGGAGAATAATGCAAAAACCGATATGCAGCTGCGAATGATCTTAGATCCAACCCTGGAAACTCAATTTACCGCCACAGCATTGCACATCCGTAATTTATAACGATTCCCCGTATAAAATGGTTTCCTATTCATAGCCCGAGGCATTGTGAACGCCAGCCATAAACATTTATTGCAAAATTTTAAGCAAATACTGAATCGTTTTATTAGGGCTATTGATTGCACTGAGACATAAAATCTGAAATCTAAAAAAGAACAATGTGCGATTCTCAGAAGAAAATTATTCAGAATCACACAAACA
>NC_089742.1:18729577-18734577 GCF_040412425.1 Macrobrachium rosenbergii
TATGTATATCTACATTACAAGCGTTGAGTCTGTCTTATTTTTTCCGTTACCCTTTCAATCTGCCCAGCTCATGACTGATCATGAATAAATCAAACTTAAACCCTCTTATCATTTTTAATGAAAAGCAAAAGCAGCAAAACATCATCTTCCATCTGATAATCTTATTGTATCATGTTTAAATGGGATAAATTTAAAATGCAGATATATAGAGAAATATATATATAATATTGATTAAATATGTATATCTATATTATATAGCGTTGAGTCTGTAATATACCTAAGTAAATTATTTAATCTATATATGCTATATATATATAAATCAAACTATAACCTATATATCTTTATATATATATATATATATATAATATATATATCTCTTCCATCATAGCTATATATATATATATATATATATATATATATATATATATATATATATATATATATATATATATATATATATATATATATATATATATATATATATATATATATATATATACATATACTAAGTTATTAGTACTTACTAATTTCAAACAAGGTATCTTGAATTTTTAAACATAAAACCAGAAACAACCCTTGCTTATGCATTCATTATGCCATTGGAAGTAAGTTATACAATCATCATTCTTTATAAATTAACTCTTATTGTGAGCACCTTACAAATCATTTGCAAAAAAAAGTTGGTGAATAAGAAAACATGCACGGGAAAAACTACTCATCACCGTCATTTTCCAAGTTAGAAAAGTTGCACTTGAAGAGTTCTGATATATTTTTCTTTGTTTCCAAGTTTGTAGTCAGTTCACACATAAACTTCGCCCACGATGAATATAGAGTCGAAAATCAGGCAGTGGAAGTCACTAAATTTAGCCTCTGGAAGACCCTTATTATCTAGACTGCCGAAAAAGGTGTCTCACATCTCATCGTCCAAAAAAACTCAAAGTGGATTGTTGGAGAAGATCATAACTCTGTTTTTGTTCTTTTTTATTTGGTTACTGAGGCTAAATGAAATTTTCTATGCAGTTTAAGCAAGCATAGTGTATATGTATGTCTTGAATATTAACACGTACACTTTGAAAACTATTAAATGATTGGATATCTTATAGCGCATGTAATATTTATCCCCTCTAATCGTTCTTCTCCAAATGAATAAGTTTTTTTATTATACTGGATAATTGTATGATTCCAGAAGTGAAATAGGCATGCTTTATTTTATTTAAAGTTAAATATGTGTTCCATCGGCGTAACTGCTGAGCAGTTTTCCTTTAAATTACATACTAAAAATCAAAGCATAATTAAATCTCGTAATCGTTTCCCGTACTTTGTCATAAAACTACTTTGAAGTAAGGTGTAACAAGAAATTCCTTGTCGAATACCGATATCTTATTTCAAGCTAAATGATAAAGACAGTCAAAGGCTGAAGGCCTTTGGATGCCAGAAAAAAAAAAAGTCTAGGGAATCAAATGGCAGAGCGTATACATCTGGTGCGCGACCTGAAAGCTTCAGCCCAAGTCATTGCTCTCAGCGAGAGCTCCTACTCGGTATCGGTAAACGGGTCAGTGTGTGTTTCGCGTTTGACGAAGCAGGTCCTACGCTCTGGCTGCCGCTCTTTCCCGGTTTCGGCTGCCGTTCTCTCGTACGAAAGTGGCATTCCGTTTCGCGTTTCCTTAGGCCATTAGATAATGTGACGTGCAAATATACTTGAAGTGAGACGGGCTAATCTTTAGAAAGCAGTCTAAAAGAAGAGAGAGACCTTCAAAAGCTCTGAAAACGTTCGAATGTTGCTGCTATTTATCTAGATCGAAAATAAATGGGAGAGGAAAGTTGGAGTGAGTGATTACTTCTAATTGTTTAAGCCCTTCAGTGTTCTGGGTATATGGCCTCTACACACTACTTAGTGATATATTAGTCGGAATTTCGAAGTGTTCCCCTTGCGAACTTTTTAACTCTCACTTTCTTGTAAACTTTGGGAAGTGATCATTTTCGAATTTTCATACGCTGACCTTTAGGAAAATAACATCTCTTTATTACGCTAACTCTAGTTTCTTTCCGGAATTCTTCCACGCCTGTATGTAATCTATTCTTGTACATATCCTCAATAAGATATTGCAAAGGTAAACACCTGTAGGATACTTCTATAGTATCGCATATGTGTGAATATATTCATTAACTATTATATCTAACTTTTTCTAAATACTTTACTTAAAAAACCACCAGAAAATACTGAAAATCACATCGCATATTGTGAAACATTTCATTGCATTGCAATCTGTCCTGTATATTAGGCTTCCTTGTTAGAAACTGAATGCTTAAGTCTGTATAAATATATATAAAGGAATTTACAAAACAAATAAAGTTCTCGAGAAACTTACATCATAACTGAGCGAGACAAAATGAAAAATGAACGAAATTATTTCCTCCGAAATGTTGCTCCACGAAGCAAGGAAACTCAGTCGGGAAGTGCCGTGGAAAAGGAAGGTTTTACGTATTAGCTCAAAGGTGTGAAGCGAAACAATCTCAGTTCGGAAACAAGATAGCACAGACCTATTTCACAACGCGTCGTAGTGCTAACAGAAAATCACCGTCGTTCTTAAACATGGTGTCCAATCACCTGCTTCTTGTCATGAACATGCTCTTGATTGCAATGGTTTCAGTGAACTCCATCGACGAAGAAGGTAAGTCCTCCAGGGGATGTTAGTATCTTGCTCTTTCTTTAGGCGATATATATTTCTACAGCAGAGACAATTGCTTATTCATAACCACAAACACACACACACACACACACACACACACACACACACACACACACACACACACACACACATATATATATATATATATATATATATATATATATATATATATATATATATATATATATATATATATATATATATATATATATATATATTAATTCGTAAATAAATAAATAAACTATTAAATATCAAACCATATTCTAAAAATATATATTGAAATAAGTAATATTACCCATGTTAAGTGACAATTAAGGCTGGGACAGGTTAACTATTGCACCTATATACAGTTAATGAAGTTCAACGATTTTTATACTAGTTTTATGTTTCTAGGAAGAGATAATCGTATGTTCCATTCATTAGGAGTGTTTAAATACCCAATTTGTCTCTACTCGTACAGTGACATCAAAATTTCTTCACTGTTACACAGAGGTGTCTGAAATGTTTGCGTCAGACACATCCCCAGCCCATTCCGTCAAATAAGAAAAAAATCTATAACTCTAAATGGTAAAAATTCACATCGTTTACTTTATTAATGAAATCCTATGAAGCTGTTCAGAGTAACAACTATATACATACAAGTACAAACACACACACACACAAAACAACACACACACACACACACACACACACACACACACACACACACATATATATATATATATATATATATATATATATATATATATATATATATATATATATATATATATATATATATATATATACACACACACACACATATGTGTGTGTGCGCGCGTACGTGTGGGCGTGCGCATATGTGTTTAAATGATGATTACATATTTAGGAGACCTTCCGTCAACAGCACGAAAGGAAACAAACATTCCCAGTTTTTCCAGGCGAGGACAGTAATATCGTAGGAGTAGCTAGGAGGTATAATAATGAAAGTGTAAACAGTTGAAAAAGACTTGTCAGGAATAAAGTTCAAGGGAAAAAAAAGGAAAACACGTAAGGAGCGTAACTCTTACGGACACTGTAGACCGGAATACGGAAGATATTATATTGAAAATGAAGACTGAAATATGAACGGCATCAAAATGACTACTGAAAGATATTTAAATTACTACCTACAGCCGAAAGCATCTTCTGAGTTATGTGAAGGTTATCAGTAGAGCAATACACCTTCTGATAGGGAGGAAATTCCTTATTTAGTGATGTTCTTGTTAATATCTTTGAAGAATAAATTTCTGAAATTTAAAATATGATACCGAAGAAAAAATTTTGTAACAAATGAAATTTGCTGCTTGCTACATCTCTGTCAAACTAATTTATAGACATTGGCTCATTTCTTGCAGAGAAGAATCTTCAATACAAGATTCAGAAACCGTATCTCGTATGGCTTTTAGATAAAAAGATATTTGAAAAGACGTCTGCTTCTATAGTACAGTGTAATGTTGGGAGATCACTATGTATATATATATATATATATATATATATATATATATATATATATATATATATATATATATATATATATATATATACATATATATATGTTGAAGAATCGCAGGGGAAACAGACCCGACAAACATCTCAGGTTGATGAGGTAAAGGCATGCATGTCCTTACAAGATTAAGTTTATTCTGCCAACGTTTCACATCACATGATGCATCTTTAAGGCTGGAAAATGCATACAATAAATACTTAAAATGACATTTTAAGCATTTATTGTTTGCAATTTTCAGCCTTGAAAATGCATCATGTGATGTGAAAAAACGTTGGCAGAATAAACTTGATCTTGTAAGAGACATGCATGCTATATACTATCTTCAATATATATATATATATATATATATATATATATATATATATAGATAGAGATATATATAGAGAGAGAGAGAGAGAGAGAGAGAGAGAGAGAGAGAGAGAGAGAGAGGAGAGAGAGAGAGAGAGAGGAGTAGAGTATGTTTGTGCTGACCAACAAATTCAGTAACTACTACTCTCAAAGTGCTTGAAGTATTTATTCGTTAGAAATAACAGTGCCCTCAGCGCCACCTGACTTCTAAAGAGAGTCAATCCAGGTCAATTCCAAGGTGTTTTATATCACTGATTTTACACTCTGATGCACCAGACTTATTATCCATTTAATAAAATACGATACATTTATAAGCGTCGATGTGCATCTTTATGGTTAGCACGCTGAATGAAGTTTGATCTTTGTATTTTTTTTCTAAATGAGATCTTAGACCCTTAGGGGAATGTAGGGATATATCTACTTCAAAATTCTTA